>NW_024729461.1:0-7500 GCF_018991925.1 Homarus americanus | reverse complement strand
ACAGTAATTTGAATTTCCATAGAACAATAAACATTTTGTTGCAATTTGATGCATTTTCAACTATCCTAACAATACATATAGTCTATTTATATGGTGTCATGGCATGTGGGACACCCTGTACTAGTGTTGTTTTTTTTTACGGGTATTAGTCCACCCGGGCACAGGTCACTGACCCACATCGGGGCCCGGGGGGCGAAAATGTAATGATAATACTTATAATAATTCAGATAAGTAAAATTTTTAATAAAATATACAATAATAATAATAATAATAATAATAATAATAATAATAAATAATAACAACACTGCAATAATAATAATAAAGAACCATAAAGAAATAAAAAAAATATCAAGTATGTTGTGTTGTCAATGGTAAGAGAAACAATATTGTATATAGTTTTGACTCATTGTCTGGGCAACAGTTTTTATTATAAATTATGTTCTTGTGGGTTTAGCTGAAAAAGAAAAAAATGACTGACAATTGTGATGTTTATAAGGAAAACTAAAGTATTTAATAATAAATGAATTTTTTTATTTAGGAGACTCAGAGATCCCCCCAATCATATTCCTGTTCCCACTTTTGGCTTAAGATGTCGTCCAGATTGAGGTCAAATCTTTGGGGTGTTTCTTCTGGTGTGACCTTGGCCACGTTAGGTGTATTTTGGTAGGGTTCGACCTTGGCCACGTTGGGTGTGTGTTGGTTGGGTGAGATCGTGGTCAGGTCCGATATGAATTGAGACAGGTCGTAAAAGTCCTGGTCGGGTTCGACCCCGGCCTGGTTGGGTTCGATCTCGGCCTGGTTCGGTTCGACCTCGACCTGGTCGGATTCGACCTTGTCCACGTTGGGTGTGTGTTGGTCGGGTTCGACCTTGACCAAGTCGGGTTCGACCTCCATCAGTTCGGATTTGACCTCGACCAGGTCGGGTTCGACCTCGACCAGGCCGGGTTCGACCCCGACCAGGTCGGGTTCGACCTCGACCAGGACAGGTGAGATCTGGTCGAGTTTCACTTGGTGGTGGAGTGTGTTGCAGGGTCTTCGTGGTTTAGGCACATCTTTACACATTCCACTGGGGAGACTGTCAGTTCATTTTAAGCATTTATAATAATACAGTCGCTTATTGTCTGATCCAACCCTCGTGGTGAGCTCCAGACCTCGGGTGGCCATCAACCGTCCGATCTGGAACTTGTGTATCTCCTGAAGCCCATTTTGTTGACAGTACGTGTTATATTCTTGAAATAGGTCGTGTCGACCTACTATGTCGTTACTGTCGGATGAAGGAGAGAGAAACTTCTCGAAAAATGACGAAAAGTTTTCCTTTTTTTCAGTTGACGTTTTAACTCGTTTTGGCTGCTCGACGTTTTCCATGTCTGATTTGCGTTTTCTGTTGACAGAAGTATTTTGGTTTGAGGGAATATCCACCGACTTGCTTTTTACAGCTGGCTACGAGCACGAGGCAAGGACTTCCACACAAGGCTGAAAGACGACGCCTGGGTAGGCGCACTTCTGGCCGACGCCGTTAGAGCCCCCTACGCGCACATTGCTTTTCGCACCTAACTTGGACATTAACCGTCCAATATTAACAACTGAAGCCGGGGAGATGCCTTGGCCATCACAGTACTTCTTATACTCGCGGACTAAATCTTCCCGTAAGATCAATTGTGTCGAAATACCAGTGAAAATTACTTTTTCTTCAAGGAATTTAAGGAATTCCTTCTTGCCGTTGAATCGTTGTTCAGGTTGCGTCTTTGCCATTGTATTCAAAGTTTTCCTGGGTGATGTCTTAAATTATTGTACAGTAATGAACAAGAATTAGTGAGATGTCAAAAAATATAGTAAGAGGCTGTGTTAAAGTAATGTTAGTGTTGTATTGTAGGGATGTTAGTATTTTGTAGTGATGCTGTTAGTGTTGGCTTAAAGTGATGTTAGTGTTGTGTTGTAGTGATGATGTTAGTGTTGGCTTAAAGTGATGTTATTGTTGTGTTGTAGTGATGATGTTAGTGTTGGCTTAAAGTGATGTTAGTTTTGTGTTGTGCTGTAGTGATGTTAATGTTGTGTTGTAATGATGATGTTAGTGTTGTGTTGTAGTGATGGTAGTGTTTTGTAGTGATGATGTTAGTGTTAGCTTAAAGTGATGTTAGTGTTGTGTTGTGCTGTAGTGATGTTAATGTTGTGTTGTAGTGATGTTAGTGTTGGCTTAATATGATGGTATTGTTGTGTTGTAGTGATGATGTTAGTGATGTGTTGTAGTGATGTTAGTGTTGGGCTTAAAGTGATGTTACTGTTGTGTTGTAGCGATGATGTTATTAGTGTTGGCTTAAAGTGATGTTAATGTTGTGTTGTGTGATGATGTTAGTGTTGTGTTGTAGTGATGATGTTAGTGTTGTGTTGTAGTGATGTTAGTGTTGTGTTGTAGTGATGTTAGTGTTGTGTTGTAGTGGATGATGTTAGTGTTTTGTTGTAGTGATGATGAAGTTGTGTTGTAGTGATGATGTTAGTGTTGTGTTGTAGTGATGATGTTAGTGTTGTGTTGTAGTGATGTTAGTGTTGTGTTGTAGTGATGTTAGTGTTGTGTTGTAGTGATGATGTTAGTGTTTTGTTGTAGTGATGATGTTAGTGTTGTGTTGTAGTGATGATGTTAGTGTTGTGTTGTAGTGATGATGTTAGTGTTGTGTTGTAGTGATGATGTTAGTGTTGTGTTGTAGTGATGATGTTAGTGTTGTGTTGTAGTGATGATGTTAGTGTTGTGTTGTAGTGATGGTGTTAGTGTTGTGTTGTAGTGATGATGTTAGTGTTGTGTTGTAGTGATGATGTTAGTGTTGTGTTGTAGTGATGATGTTAGTGCTTGTGTTGTGGTTATGGATGTTAGTGTTGTGTTGTAGTGATGATGTTATGTTGGCTAAAGTGATGTTAATGTTGTGTTGTAGTGATGATGTTAATGTTGTGTTGTAGTGGATGATGCCAGTGCTTGTGCGTTGTAGTGATGATGTTAGTGTTGTGTTGTAGTGATGATGTTAGTGTTGTGTTGTAGTGATGATGTTAGTGTTGTGCTCAGAGATGATGTTAGTGCTGTGTTGTAGTGATGATGTTAGTGTTGTGTTGAAGTGATGATGTTGGGTGTTGGCTTAAGTGATGTTACTGCTAGGTTTTAGTGGATGATGTTAGTGTTGTATAGGAAAGGGATGATGTTAGTGTTGTGCTTGTAGTGATGAACAACAAACACACACACACAACACCCCCCCACCCTCTGCCCCAAGCCAAACTTTTTTACGGTTCTCTAAATATAACACAACAAATGTCTTCCCACAGAAACCCATTAGAATGTACAGTAATCTGACCCTATCCCTCACTCACTCACTCTTCTCTCTCTCTTCCCCCATTCCCTCCCTCCTCTCACTCACTCACTCTCCCTCACTCTTCTCTCTCTCTTACACCATTCCCTCCCTCCTCTCACTCACTCTTCTGTCTCTCTTCCCCCATTCCGTCCCTCCTCTCACTCACTCTCCCTCACTCACTCACTCTTCTCTCTCTCTCTCTTCCCCCATTCCCTCACTCTCTCTTCTCCTTACTCTTTGTTTACCCTCCCTCCCTCCCCCTGGCCTTACTTACTCTCAATGCTCTACAAGTACACATTCACTTACACACAAACAACAATTTCTTGTTTTTTATTAGTGAGCTGCAGATTTTTTTAAGTTTCATTGTTATTATTTTTTTTTGTGTGGTTTATTCTTTTATATGATTGTTGTAACTGTTATTTTATTATTTTACTAACATTGTTATTATTTATTATTATTATTATTGTTGGAGGTGTCGGTGTTTTGATATTTGAGTTGTGTTCTTGAAAAACATCGTGTTATAGAAATTCGCGTAATAGAAATAACAGGGCTTATGGAGAAAATAGGGTTAGGTGCAGATTACTACTCGAAATCGAAAAAAATTTAGTAGTTAGCCTAACACAAAGGATAGCACAGTCTAAATAAATGTTACATTCATATCTAATAATGAAATCATACAGTAAATGTAACACTTTACCTTGAAAAAATATGAATATAACTTGATGAGGGAGAAGGATGATTTTGAGGTAGATAACATCGAGCTTCTCTTCAAGGGTTATAGACTTTCTTTTACGATCATCACCGGGAATGCGATCACCAGAACGCTTCTTGGAGATATTCTTCTTTACCATATTCACAGTTAATACCACAAAATTGGAGAAATAGTAAGCAAAAATCGCGTTACAGCAAACAAGTGTTTTCGTTATACAAATATCGTTCCTCTATTCATAAATCGCGTAAGAGCCAATTCGCGTTGTCAAAACACCCGTTATAGCAGAACTCACGGTACCCAGAATATTCCTGGGATGAGGGCCGGGGGAGGGGGGGGAGGATGATAATAATAATAATAATAATAATAATAATAATAATAATAATAATAATAATAATAATAATAATTCAGATAAGTAAACTTTTAAATAAAATACTGTATACAAAAATTAAAAAATAAAACAATACTGATAACAATAATAATAATAACACTGCAGCAATAATAATAATATTAATAATAATAATAATAATAATAATAATAATGATAATAATAATAAGGTAATAATAATAATAAATCATAATAATAAAGAACCATAAAGAAATAAAAAAAAAGATCAAGAGTGAGAAACCATATACAGTGGGGTATGCTATAACGAACGTAATTGGTTCCAGAACCTCGTTCGTTATAGCATTCGTTCGTTATAGGATTAATCCGTTCCAGGCCCCCAAATACAACCACTTAACACTGAAAAAATTCTGTGGAAAATGTAAAAAATACGGTACTTTATCTTACCTTAGTGTTATTCAGCATGCAGGTACCCCTAAACACTGGCACATCACTATCACTTCCACTGGGAGTCTTGGCTTTAAGGTCCTCAAACAATTGTCTGGCCTTCTCACAAATTATAGCTTCACTAATGTTACCACCTGCCATTTCTTTCTCCTTTATCCACACTAAGAGTAAATTTTCCATCTCTTCAATCACATTACACTTTGCTTTGCTAAGTCTAAAGATTCCCTTAGCCACTTGCACAGTTTTTAACTCCTCTTTATTCTTCAAAATCGTACATATAGTCGATTTAGCCATCCTATATTCATCACTAAGTCTCGCAATGCTTCTTCCATTCTCACGTTTCTTTATAATTTCTTTCTTAGTTTCAAGGGTTATTAGCTTTCTCACTCGCTTTGGACGACTCATTGTTACAATTGTATACTTGTATAACAAAATAGTTATACAAATAATGCGAATTTCCACATCAAAAGACGAAATTTCAACAATAACAGTGGTGCACCGGCTACACAATGAGACAAAGGTGGCGCCTGACGCTCATGTTGTTGGTCGCGGTACAACAATATTCATGCGCCAGGTGAAATAGTCCCGTATTCATCCGCGTTCGTTGTAGGACTTGCGTTCGTTATAGCATTCTCAATTTTATAGGTAAAACCGTTCGTTATAGGAATATTCGTAGTAGGATCCGTTCATTATAGCATACCCCACTGTATTCTGTGCTGTGCCTGTATGTATGTATTGTTGTCAATGGTAAGAGAAACAATATTGTATATAGTTTTGACTCATTGTCTGGGCAACAGTTTTTATTATAAATTATGTATTTGTGAGTTACGCTGAAAACGAAAAAAAATGGCTGACAATTGTGCTGTTTATAAGGAAAATTAAAGTATTTAATAATAAATGAAAATTTTTATTTTGGAGAATCAGAGATCCCCCCAATCATATTCCTGTTGCCAATTTTGGCTTAAGATTTCATCCAGATTGAGGTCAAATCTTTGGGGGTGTTTCTTCTGGTGTGACCTTGGCCAAGTTAGGTGTATTTTGGTCGGGTTCGGCCTTGGCCATGTTGGGTGTGTGTTGGTCGGGTGAGATCAGGCCAGGTCCGCTATGAATTGAGACAGGTCGTATAAGTACTGGTTGGGTTCGACCTCATCCTGGCCGGGTTCGACCTTGGCCACGTTGGGGGTGTGTTGGTCGGGTGAGATCATGGCCAGGTTCGCTATGAATTGAGACAGGTCGTATAAGTCCTGCTTGAGTTCGACCTCGACCAGGTCGGGTTCGACCTCGAATATGTCGGGTTCGACTTCGATCAGGACAGGTGAGATCTGGTCGAGTTTCACATGGTGGTGGAATGTTTTGCAGGGTCCCGGTGGTTGAGGAACATTATTACACATTCCACTGTCAGTCCATTTTAAGCATTTATAATAATACAGTCGCTTATTTTCTGGTCCAACCCTCGTGGTGAGCTCCAGACCTCGGATGGCCATCAACCGTCCGATCTGGAACTTGTGTATCTCCTGAAGCCCATTTTGTTGACAGTACGTGTTATATTCTTGAAATAGGTCGTGTTGACCTACTATGTCGTTACTGTCGTATGAAGGAGAGAGAAACTTCTCGAAAAATGACGAAAAGTCTTCCTTTTTTTCAGCTGACGTTTTAACTCGTTTTGGCTGCTTGACGTTTTCCAAGTCTGATTTGCGTTTTCTGTTGACAGCTCGCAACGAGCACGTTGCAAGGACTTCCACACAAGGCTGAAAGACGACGCCTGGAAAGGCATACTTCTGGCCGACGCCGTTGTAGCCCCCCACACGCACATTGCATTTCGCACCTAACTTGGACATTAACCGTCCAATATTCACAACTGAAGTCGGGGAGCTGCCTTGGCCATCACAGTACTTCTTATACTCGCGGACTAAATCTTCCCGTAAGATCAATTGTGTCGAAATACCAGTGAAAATTACTTTTTCTTTAAGGAATTTAAGGAATTCCTTCTTGCCGTTGAATCGATATTCACATCGTGTCTTTGCCATTTTATTCAAAGTTTTCCTGGGTGATGTCTTAAATTATTGTACAGTTATGAACAAGAATTAGTGAGATGTCAAAAAATATAGTAAGAGGCTGTGTTAAAGTAATGTTAGTGTTGTATTGTAGGGATGTTAGTATTTTGTAGTGATGATGTTAGTGTTGGCTTAAAGTGTTGCTATTGTTGTGTTGTAGTGATGATGTTAGTGTTGGCTTAAAGTGATGCTATTGTTGTATTGTAGTGATGATGTTAGTGTTGTCTTAAAGTGATGCTATTGTTGTGTTGTAGTGATGATGTTAGTGTTGGCTTAAAGTGATGTTAGTGTTGTGTTGTAGTGATGATGTTAGTGTTGGCTTAAAGTGATGCTATTGTTGTGTTGTAGTGATGATGTTAGTGTTGGCTTAAAGTGATGTTAGTGTTGTGTTGTAGTGAAGATGTTAGTGTTGGCTTAAAGTGATGCTATTGTTGTGTTGTAGTGATGATGTTAGTGATGTGTTGTAGTGATGTTAGTGTTGGCTTAAAGTGATGTTAATGTTGTGTTGTAGCGATGATGTTAGTGTTGGCTTAAAGTGATGTTAATGTTGTGTTGTAGTGATGATGTTAGTGTTGTGTTGTAGTGATGATGTTAGTGTTGTGTTGTAGTGATG
>NW_024729460.1:0-7899 GCF_018991925.1 Homarus americanus | reverse complement strand
CCGGCCGTCACACCAGTTCATAGCTCTGTGGGGTGCCAGCCTCACACATTTCATGGCCCTAGGTCGCCTCCATCGGTCATGTCTGATGGTGGGCCCTCACCCTGCTTGCCTAGGTTTGCCCCTCACACCCCCGGTCATAGCACTGAACAGGGTGCCCGGCCCCACACACCCCGGGTCATGTCATTGAAGGTGCCCGGCCCTCCACCCCGGGTCATGTCAGTGAAAAGTGCCCGGCCCTCACACCCCAGGTCATAGCACTGAAGGGGTGTCTGGCCCCTCCATCCCAGCTAATGGCACTGAAGGGGTGCCGTGGGGGTTGTGGATTGCCCGGCCTCTCACCCAGGGTCATGGCACTGAAAGCGGTGCCCGTCCGTACACTGGCCGTGGCACTGAAGGTGCCCGGCCCTCACAACCTGGTTATAGGCTCTAAACGGGTGGCCAACCTCACCTCGGGTCAGGCTGGAAGGGTGCCCGGCCCTCACACCGTGTGGTGGTTCCGATTCAGCACGGAAGGGTTTGCCTCCACCGGGTCATGGCACTGGCGGTGCCCGGCCGTCACACGGGCCGCCATGGTGCTGGAGGGGTGCCGGTCCTCACACCCTGGGCTATGGTGCTGGAGGGTGCCGACCCTCATACCGGGTCATGGAGCAGAAGGGGTGCCTGGACATCACCCCGATTCATGGCACTGAAATGAGCCCGGCCCTCAAACGCCGGGTCATGGTGCTGAAGGGGTGCCCGGCCTCGTTTGGTGGGGGTGCCTGGCCTCACACCCGGGTCATGTGAAGGGGTGCCAGCCCTCACACCCCGGTTCACAGCACTGTAGGGTTGCCCGGCTCACACCACATTTCATGGCACTGAAATAGTGTCCGGCACTCACACCACGGGTCATGTCACTGAAGGGTGCACGGCCCTACGGGTCATGGACCTAAATGGTTGTGACTCCTACAGGTCATGGGGTTGAAGCGGTTCAGGTCCTCACACCACCGGGTCATGGAGCTGAAGGGCTGCCCAGCATCACCCGATTCATGGCACTGAAAGGTGCCCGCCCTCACACCCGTGTCTGTGAAGGGGTGCGTAGCCCTCACACCGTTTTACTGCTGTAGGGGTCCCCGGCCCTCACACGACTTTTCATGGCACTAGAGGGGTCGGCCCTCACACCGGGCTCATGGCACTGAAGGGCCTCCTGTCTACCTCAGGTCATGTCACTGAAGGAGTGACCGGCCCTCACACCCCGTGTTATGGCACATAAGGTTTGCAACCCTCACACCTCATGCCTTTTAAAGGGATGCCGGCCCTCACATGGTCATGGAGCAGATGGGGTGCCGGACTCACACCCCGAATTCATGGCACTGAGAAGTCTGGCAGCCTCACCCCAGGTTATGGCACAGGTGCCGGCCTCACACCTCATGTTGCCCGGCCTTCTCTCTGAAGGGTGCTCGGCCCTCACACCCGGGTTCATGGCACTGAAGGGGTGCCGGCCAGTCTCTCTTGCTGGCCATGGCACTGAAGGTGTTCCGCCCTCACACCGTGGTCATGGGCCCTAAATTCTTCCTCACACCCCTGGTCATAGACCTAAACAGGTGCCAGCCCTCACACCCCTGGTCATGGGATGAGGGGTGCCCGGCTTCCTCATTCAGCACCTGGAAGGGACCAGCCATTTTCACCCCAGGTCCCTGAAAGGGCCCAGCCCCCACCCCAGGTCTGTGTGTGCTGAAGGGTGGCCGGCCCTACCTCGGGTCATGTCAGTGAAATTGTGCCGGCCCTCACCCCGGGTCTTAGCACTGAAGGGTGCTCGGCCCTCATTCCCAGGTCATGGTACTGGAGGGGGTGGCCAGCCTCCACCCCGATTCATGTATCACTGAAATCTAGCCCGGCCCTCACCCGGGTCATGGTGCTGAAGAATTTTTGGCCCTCACACCCGTCCTTGTCATTTCTGAAGGGTGCACGGCCCTCACACCCCGGTCATGGACTAAAAGGGTGCCAGCCCTCACTACCGGGTCATGGGGTTTAAGCGGTTCCAGTCACACCACAGGTCATGGGCTGAAGGCTGCCCAGCCATCACCCGATTCATGGCACTGAAAGGGTGCCCGTCCCTCACACCCGTGTCATGTGAAGGGTGCGCAGCCCTCACACAGGTTTCATAGCTCTGTGGGGTGCCCGGCCCTCACACCCCGTTTCATGGCACTAGAGGGGTGTGACCCCTCACACCCCGGCTAATGGCACTGAAGGGGTGGCACTGTTTGGGTCTTGTCACTGAAGGGGTGCCCGGCCCTCACCCGGGTCATGGGACTGAAGGGCTGACCACGCCCTCATCCGGGTCTAGCACTGAAGGGTGCCCGGCCCCTACACCAGGTCATGTCATTGAAGGTGCCCAGCCTCCCCCTGGGTCATGTCGGTGAAAATGTGCCCGGCCTCACACCAGGTCATAGCACTGAAGGTGCTCGGCCTCATACCCCAGGTCGCCTGGTGCTGGAGGGGTGCCCGGCCCTCTCCCCCATTCATAGCACTGAGAATCAGGCCCGGCCCTCAAGCCCCGGGTCATGGTGCTGAAGGGGTGCAGCCCTCACACCCAGGGTCATGTGAAAGGGTGCCCAGCCCTCACACCCGAGTTCACAACACTGTAGGGTTGCCGGCCTTCACACCCATATCATGGCACTGAAATAGTGCCACCTCACCCAGGTCATGTCACTAAGGGGTGTCAGCCCTCACACCCCGGTCATGGACCTAAGGGGTGCCGGCCCTCACTACCCGGGTCGTAAGGTTAAGCGGTTCCCGGTCCTCACACCACAGGTCATGGAGCTGAAGGGCTGCCCGGGCATCACCCCGATTCGGCACTGAGGTGCCCAGCCCTCACACCCGTGTCATGTGAAGTGCGGCCACACCCCGGTTCGCTAGCTGTGGGGTCCCTTCATCACCCCTTTTCGGCAGCACTAGGGGTGCAGCCCTCTGCCCAGCTCATAGCACTGAAGGGGGCCCTGCCTTGAACACCTCAGGTCATGTCACTGAAGGTGCCCGGCCCTCTCGACCGGGTCATGGCACTGAAGCGGTGTCAGCCGTCCTGGCCACACTCTGAAGGTGGCACGACCCTCACCACAGGTTATGGGGCTGGGGGTTCAGCCCTCCCACCCCCGGGTTCATGGGGCTGAAGGGGTGCCTAACCCTCACACCCCGGGTCATGCTGAAGGTGCCCGGCCCCACACCAGTGTCATGTCATTAGTGGTGTGGCCTCACACCCAGGTCATATCACTGAAAGGGTGCCCGGCCCTCCTCCGGGTGGTAGCACTGAAGGGGTGCCACCCTCCTTAGGTCATGGTGCTGGAGGGTGCCTCCCTCACCCCGAATCATGGCACTGAAATCCAGGCCAGCCTCACACAGGTAATGACACTGAAGGTGCCAGCCCTCACACCCCGTGTCATGTGAAGGGGTGCCAGCCCTCACCCCAGTTCATAGCTCTGTAGGGGTGCTGGCCCTCCTACCCCATTTCGGCACTAAAGGGGTACCCGGCCTCATCCCGGGTCATGGCTCTGATGAAGTGCCCGGCCCTAACACCCATGGCCATGGCACTGAAGGTTTGCCAGCCCTCACACGGGTCATGTACCTAAAAATGGTCATTTCACTGATCGCAGCACTGAAAGGTGCCCGGCCCTCACCCCGACTCATGGCACTGAAGTGCCCGGCCTTCACACCCAGGGGTCCATGTCATTGAAGGGGTGCCAGCCCTCACCCGGGTCATGTCAGTGAAAGTGTGTCGGCCCTCACCCGGGTCATAGCACTGAAGGTGCTCGTCTCATCCAGCTAATGGCACTGAAGGGGTGCCCGGCACTGACGCCCTGGGTCATGTCACTGAAGGGGTGCCCGACCCTCTCACCCCGGGTCATGGCACTGAAGCGGTGCCCGGCCGTCACACGACTGGCCATGGCACTGAAGGTATGCCCGGCCCTCACAGACCTGGTTATAGACCTAAACGGGTGGCCGACCCTCACACCTCGGGTCATGGGGCTGAAGGGGTGCCCGGCCCTCACACCCCGATTCATGGCACTGAAAGGGTGCCCGGCCCTCACACGCCGACTCATGGCACTGAAGGGGTTCCCGGCCCTCACACCCCGGGTCATGGCACTGAAGCGGTGCCCGGCCGTCACACCCCGGGCCATGGTGCTGGAGGGGTGCCCGGTCCTCACACCCTGGGCTATGGTGCTGGAGGGGTGCCCGGCCCTCACATACCGGGTCATTGAGCAGAAGGGGTGCCCGGACATCACACCCCGATTCATGGCACAGAAATCGAGCCCGGCCCTCAAACCCCGGGTCATGGTGCTGAAGGGGTGCACGGCCCTCACACCCCGATTCATGGCACTGAAGGGGTGCCCGGCCCTCACACCCCGGGTCATGTGAAGGGGTGCCCGGCCCTCACACCCCGGTTCACAGCACTGTAGGGTTGCCAGCGCCAGCACCCCATTTCATGGCACTGAAATAGTGCCCGGCACTCACACCCCGGATCATGTCACTGAAGGGGTGCACGGCCCGCACACCCCGGGTCATGGACCTAAAGGGGTGCCCGGCCCTCACTACCCGGGTCATGGGGTTGAAGCGGTTTCTGGTCCTCACACCACGGGTCATGGAGCTGAAGGGCTGCCCGGCCATCAAACCCCGATTCATGGCACTGAAAGGGTGCCCGTCCCTCACACCCGTGTCATGTGAAGGGGTGCGCGGCCCTCACACTCCGGTTCATAGCTCTGTAGGGGTGCCCGGACCTCACACCCCGTTTCATGGCACTAGAGGGGTGCCCGGCCCTCACACCCCGGCTAATGGCACTGAAGGGGTGCCCGGCACTGACGCCCCGGGTCATGTCACTGAAGGGGTGCCCGGCCCTCACACCCCGGGTCATGGCACTGAAGGACTCACCGGCCCTCAGACCCCGGGTCATAGCACTGAAAGGGTGCCCGGCCCACACACCCCGGGTCATGTCATTGAAGGGGTGCCCGGCCCTCACACCCCGGGTCATGTCAGTGAAAATGTGCCCGGCCCTCACACCCAGGTCGCCTTTGTGAAGGTGACCAGCCCACACACCCAGTGTCATGTCATTGAAGTGGTGCCCGGCCTCACACGGGTCATGTCACTGAAAGGTGCCCAGCCCTCACTCCCGGCTGATAGCACAGGGTGCCGGCCCTCACACCCCCGATTCATGGCACTGAAATCAGGCCGCCCTCACACCCCAGGTCATGGCACTGAGGTGCCCGGCCCTCACACCCCGTGTCATGTGAAGGTGCCCGGCCCTCACCCCCGGTTCATAGCTCTGTAGGGGTGCAGCCCTCCACACCCCATTTCATGGCACTAAAGGGGTGCCCGGCCTCACCCCGGCTCATGGCACTGAAGGGGTGCCCGGCCCTCACACCTCAGGTCATGGCACTGAAGCGGTGCCCGGCCGTCACACCCGGGCCATGGTGCTGGAGGGGTGTCGGGCCCTGACACCCAGTTCTTGACACTGAAGGATGCCCGTCCCTTAGACCCTGGGCCATGGTGCTGGAGGGTGCCCGGCCTCATACCCCGTCATGGAGCTGAAGGGGTCCGGCCATCACACCCCGAATCATGGCACTGAACAGGTGCCCGGCCCTCACACCCTGGATCAGCACTGAAAAGGTGCCCGGCCATCACCGCCGTGTCATGTGAAGGGCGTCCGGCCCTCACCCCGGTTCATAGCTCTGTTGGGTTGCCCGGCCTTCACACACCGTTTCGCCAGCACTGGTGCGGACCTCACACCCGGCTAATGGCACTGAAGGGGTGCCTGGCACTGACGCCCGGGTCATGTCACTGAAGGGGTGCCCTGCCCTCTCACCCGGTCATGGCACTGAAGCAGTGCCCGGCGTCACACCTGGCCATGGCACTGAAGGTATGCCCGGCCCTCACAGACCTGGTTATAGACCTAAACGGGTGGCCGACCCTCACACCTCGGGTCATGGGGCTGAAGTGCCTTGCCCTCACACCCCGGTCATGGGACTGAAAGGGTGCCCGGCACCGCCGGGTCATGTCATTGAAGGGTGCCTTGCCCTCACACCCAGGTCATGGGACTGAAAGGGTGCCCGGCCCCACACACCCGGGTCATGTCATTGAAGGGATGCCTTGCCCTCACACGGGTCATGGGACTGAAAGGGTGCCCGGCCCACACACGCCGGGTCATGTCATTGAAGGGGTGCCTTGCCCTCACACCCCGGGTCATGGGACTGAAAGAGGTGTGCCCACACACCCCGGGTCACGCATTGAAGGGATGCCGGCCCTCACACCCCGGGTCATGTCAGTGAAATGTTGCCCGGCCCTCCACTTGGTCATAGCACTGAAGGGTGCTTGGCCCTCATACCCCAGGTCATGGTGCTGGAGGTGCCAGCACTCACCCCAGGTCATGGCACTGAAATCGGCCAGCCCTCACAGGTCATGGTGCTGAAGGGTGTGGCCTCACCCCGATTCATGGCACTGAGGGGTGCCAGCCCTCACCCGGGTCATGCTGAAAGGTGCCGGCACACACCGGGTCATGTCATTGAAGGTGCCCTGCCCACCCCGGGTCATGTCAGTGAAAATGTGCCCTCCCCACACCAGGTCAGCACTGAAGGGGTCTCGGCTCCTATCGCAGGTCATGGTGCTGGAGGTGCCCGGCCTCCCTAACCCCGATTCATGGCACTGAAATCAGGCCGGCCCTCACACCCGGGTCATGGAGCTGAAGGGGTGCACGGCCCTCCACCTGATTCATGGCACTGAAGGGGTGCCCGCCCTCACACCCCAGCTTGCCCTGTAGGGTTGCCGGCCTTCACCCCAATTTCATGGCACTGAAATAGTGCCCGGCACTCACACCCCGGGTCATGTCACTGAAGGGGTGCCTGACGCTCACCCGCGTCATGGACCTAAGGGGTGCCAGCCCTCACTACCCGGTGTGGGGTTGAAGCGGTTCCCAGTCCTCACACCACGGGTCATGGAGCTGAAGGGCTGCCCGGCCATCACACCCCCGATTCATGGCACTAAAGGGTGCTCCCTCACACACGTGTCATGTGAGGGTGCGCGACCCTCACACCCCGGATCGCCATGGCCTCTGAAGGCGTGCCCGGCCCTCCTAGGTCATGGCACTAAGGTGCCGCTCACACCCCGGTTCAGTGAAGTGCCCAGCCCTCACAGTTCATGAGCACTGTAGGGTTGCCCGGCCTTCACCACCCCATTTCCCTGAAATAGTGCCAGCACTCACCCGGTCATGTCACTGAAGGGGTGCACGGCCCTCACAGGAATCATGGCACTGAAGGGGTGCCCGGCCCTCACACCCGGGTCATAGCACTGGAAAGTGGGGTGCCCGGCCCACACCCCGGGTCATGTCATTGAGTAGTGCCCCGGCCCTCACACCCTGGTCATGTCAGTGAAAATGTGCCTGGCCCTCACATCCTGGGTCAAAGCACTGAAGGTGCTCGGCCCTCATATCGGTCATGGTGCTGAGGGGTGCCCAATCTCACAAACCCTGGTCCATGGCACTGAAATCGAGCCCGGCCCTCACCCTGGCTCAAGTGGAGCTGGAAGGTGCACGGCCTCACACCCTGATTCAGCGGCACTGAAGGTGCCCGGCCCTCACACCCCCGGTTCACAGCACTGTAGGGTTGCCCGGCCTTCACACTCCACCTCATGGCACTGAAATAGGGTGCCCGGCACTCACACCCTGGGTCATGTCACTGAGGGGGTGCACGGCCCCCACCCCTGGGTCATGGACCTAAAGGTGCCTGGCCTCACTACCTCCGGGTCATCATGGGGTTGAAGCGGTTCCTGGTCCTCACACCACGGGTCAAGGGAGCTGAAGGGCTGCCTGGCCATCACACCCCGATTCATGACACTGAAAGGGTGCCCGTCCTCACACCTGCAGTCATGTGAAGGGGTGCG
>NW_024729459.1:0-15620 GCF_018991925.1 Homarus americanus | reverse complement strand
AGGGGACTTTGTTATACTCGATGAGGGGCCTTTGTTATACTCGATCAGGGGACTTTGTTATACTCGCTCAGCGGACTTTGTTATTCTCGATCATAGGACTTTGTTATACTCGTTCAGGGGACTTTGTAATACTTTATCAGGGGACTTTGTTATACTCGATGAGGGGCCTTTGTTTAACTCGATGAAAGGCCTTTGTTATACTCGACCAGGGGACTTTGTTATACTCGTTCAGGGGCCTTTCTTAAACTCGATCAGGGGACTTTGTTGTACTCGATCAGGGGGCTTTGTTATACTCAATCAGGGAACTTTGTTATACTCGATCAGGGGCCTTTGTTATAATCGTTCAGGGGACTTTGTTATACTCGATCAGGGGACGTTGTTATACTCGATCAGGGGCCTTTGTTATACTCGATCAGGGGCCGTTGTTAAACTCGATATGGGGACTTTGTTGTACTCGATCAGGGGGCTTTGTTATACTCCATCAGGGACCTTTGTTATACTCGATCAGGGGACTTTGTTATACTCGTTGAGGGGACTTTGTTATACTTGATCAGGGACTTTGTTATACTCGATGAGGGGCCTTTGTTATACTCGACCAGGAGACTTTGTTATAATCGTTCAGGGGACTTTGTTATACTCGATCAGGGACTTTGTTATACTCGATCAGGGACTTTGTTATACTCGACGGTGGAGTTTGTTATACTCGACCAGGGGCTTTATTTATACTCGATCAGGGGCCTTTGTTAAACTCAATCAGGGGACTTTGTTGTACTCAATCAGGGGACTTTGTTATACTCGATGAGGGGCCTTTGTTATACTTGGCCAGGGGATTTTGTTATAATCGTTCAGGGGACTTTGTTATAATTGAACAGGGGACTTTGTTAAACTCGATGAGGGGCCTTTGTTATACTCGACCAGGGGACTTTGTTATATTCGTTCAGGTGACTTTGTTATACTCGATCAGGGGACTTTGTTATACTCGATCAGGGGACTTTGTTATACTCGACCAGGGTAGCTTGATATACTCGACCAGGGGACTTTGTTATACTCGATCAGGGGCCTTTGTTAAACTCCATTAGGGGCCATTGTTATACTCGATGAGGGGCCTTTGTTATACTCGATCAGGGGACTTTGTTATACTCGATCAGCGGACTTTGTTATTCTCGATCATAGGACTTTGTTATACTCGTTCAGGGGACTTTGTATTACTTTATCAGGGGACTTTGTTATACTCGATGAGGGGCCTTTGTTAAACTCGATGAGGGGCCTTTGTTATACTCGACCAGGGGACTTTGTTATACTCGATCAGGGGCCTTTGTTAAACTCGATCAGGAGACTTTGTTGTACTCGATCAGGGGGCTTTGTTATACTCGATCAGGAAACTTTGTTATACTCGATCAGGGGCCTTTGTTATAATCGTTCAGAGGACTTTGTTATACTCGTTCAGGGAACTTTGTTATACTTGATCAGGGGAGTTAGTTATACTCGATGAGGGGGCTTTGTTATACACGATGAGAGGGCTTTGTTATACTTGATCAGAGGCCTTTGTTATAATCGGTCAAGGGACTTTGTTATACTCGATCAGGGGACTTTGTTATACTCGATAAGGGGACTTTGTTATACTCGACCAGGGGAGTTTGTTGTACTCGATCAGGGGACTTTGTTATACTCGATCAGGGGCCTTTGTTAAACTCGATTAGGGGCCTTTGTTATACTCGATCAGGGAACTTTGTTATACTCGATCAGGGGACTTTGTTATACTCGATCAGAGGCGCTTTGTTATACTCGATCAGGGGACTTTGTTATACTCGATCAGGAGACTTTGTTATATACTCGATCAGGGACTTTGTTATACTTTCGATCAAGGACTTTGTTGTCCTCGATCAGGGACTTCGTATACTCGATCAGGGGACTTTGTTATACTCGATCAGGGGACTGTTATACTCGACGGGGACTTTGTTATACTCGATCAGGGACTTTGTTATACTCGACCTGGGGACTTTGTTATATACTCGATCAGGGGACTGTTTATTCTCGATCATGGGACTTTGTTATACTCGATGAGGGGCCTTTGTTATACTCGATCAGGGGACTTTGTTACCTCGACCTGGGGACTTTGTTATACTCGATCAGGGGCCTTTGTTATACTTGATCAGGGGGCTTTGTTATACTCGATCAGGGGACTTTGTTATTCTCGATCAGGGGGACTTTGTTATACCCGATCAGGGGACTTTGTTATACTGGATCAGTGAACTTTGTTATACTCGATCAGGGGCCTTTGTTATACTCGTTCAGGCGGCTTTGTTTTATTCGATCAGGGGCCTTTGTTATTATAACAAGACGCATCTTGCAAGAAGAATATTTATATATATATATAGGAAGAATATTTAGTAAGAGAGTATAAGAGAGGAAGATTTTGGTAGCGTGGCCGTGATAGTTATTTACACGGTCAGTACACTTATCGTATCTTATACATCAATACACTTCTATTATGTCTTAAGGGCGACTTTTCACACACTGCTTCGTTACAACTCTTTATTAATTACGAACATGACATGGACACATTAATAACACCTTCTATCGAAGTTACTAGGACATTATGTTTACGTTACTAGGACATCATCTTACGTTACTAGACACTCTGATTCTCGTACACGAAAATGAAATGAATACACTTCCCACGTAAGTAACTCATCCCACGGAAAGCTCTGACAGACACTCACGTGACCTAGGGGAGGCCTAGCAGGTAGTCCTGGGTTGTCGCTATGGGAGACTGCTTAGCTGGCGCCGGAGGGAAGTCTCGGTCCTGACCGGAGGCGACTGCAGGCGACCGGAGGCGCCTTGCCTCCGGCCCCTGACTTCTCTCGAGCAGGACCGGTGGTGTAGACGCTGGCCCTTCCTCGTCACATTCCACACTCTCTCTCTGTCCCTCTCTGGATCTCTGTCTCCGGGTATCTCTCTGGTCTCCCGTGAGGGAGGACTAGGACGTCCTATATATTGGGAGGCGAGCCGTCAGGTTGAGCTGGTCGGGGAGGGGGGGCGGCGAAGGGTCTCCTTACATTTGACCTGGCCAATGTGAGGTCAGGTCTGGACTTTTTCAGAGACTATAAGTTGTATCTTCTGGAGAAGTCATCAGGTGGGGCCGTGTGTATATTGGGAGAGAGCCGGCCGTTGCCCCCTTACATGTGTGACATGGGAGGGGAGCCTGGCTGATTTATAACCCTTGGTCAACCGTGAGAGTTACCCTACACTTGACCTCCCTAATGTCGGGTCAAGACTGGACTGTCTCTGCGGTGTAGGATATTGTGTATATTGGGAGAGAGTCGGCTGGTGCCTTCTTACATGTTTGTTGGCCGTGTGACATGGGAAGGGGAGCTAGTTGATTTGTAACACCCTTGGTCAGCCGTGAAAGTTACCCTACACTTGACCTCCCTAATGTCGGGTCAAGAGGACTGTTTCTGAGATGTAAGCTGTGGTCTGACAACCCATCACTACATTATACTCGACCAGGGGAGTTTGTTATACTCGACCAGGAGACTTTGTTATACTCGATGAGGGGCCTTTGTTAAACTCGATGAGGGGCCTTTGCTATACTCGACCAGGGGACTTTGTTATACTCGATCAGGGGCCTTTGTTGAACTCGATCAGGGGCCTTTGTTATACTCGATCAGGGGACTTTGTTATACTCTGTCAGGGGACTTTGTTATACTCGATCAGCGGACTTTGTTATTCTCGATCAGGGGACTTTGTTATACTCGTTCAGGGAACTTTGTTATACGTGATCAGGGGACTTTGTTATACTCGATGGGGGCCTTTGTTATACTCGATCAGGGGACTTTGTTATACTCGATCAGGGGACTTTGTTATACTCGATCAGCGGACTTTGTTATACTCGATCAGGGGACTTTGGTATACTCGATGAGGGGCCATTGTTATACTCGATCAGGGGACTTTGTTATATTCGATCAGCAGACTTTGTTATTCTCGATCAGGGGACTGTGTTATACTCGTTCGGGGGACTTTGTTATACTTGATCAGGGGACTTTGTTTTACTCGATGAGGGGCCTTTGTTAAACTCGATGAGGGGCCTTTGTTATACTCGACCAGGGGACTTTGTTATACTCGATCAGGGGCCTTTGTTAAATTCGATCAGGGGACTTTGTTTTACTCGATCAGGGGGCTTTGTTATACTCGATCAGGGAACTTTGTTATACTCGATCAGGGGCCTTTGTTATAATCGTTCAGGGGACTTTGTTATACTCGATCAGGGGAGATTGTTATACTCGTTTAGGGGACTTTGTTATACTTGATCAGGGGACTTTGTTATACTCGATAAGGGGGTTTTGTTATACACGATCAGGGGGCTTTGTTATACTTGATCAGGGGCCTTTATAATGTCAAGGGACTTTGTTATACTCGTCGAAGGGTTGTTATACTCGATCAGGGGACTTTGTTATACTCGACCAGAGGTTTCTTATATAAACCAGGGACTTTGTTACTCGGTCAGGGGACTTTTATTTATATATCAGGACTTTGTTATACTCGATCAGGGGACTTTGTTATACTCGACCAGGGGGTTTTGTTATACTCGACCAGGGACTTTGTTATCGCGATCAGGGGCCTTTGTTATACTCGATTAGGGAACTCTGTTGCTCTTTCGTTCAGGGACTTTATTATACTTTCGTTCAGCCCGGACTTTGTTATACTCCAATCAGGGCCTTTGTTAGCACTTTTGATCGAGGACTTTCTTTATACTCGATCAAGTGCTTTGTTGCACTCGGTGAGGGACTTTTGTTATACTCGATCAGGGGACTTTGTTATACTTGTTCAGGGACTTTGTTATGGCAGTCTGGGGACGTTGTTATGCTCGATGAGGCACCGGTATACGATCAGGGGGGCTTTGTTATACTTGATTAGGGGCCTTTGTTATAATCGTTCAAGGGACTTTGTTATACTCTTTCAGGGGACTTTGTTATACTCGATCAGGAGGCTTTGTTATACTCGACCAGGGGAGTTTGTTATACTCGACCAGGGGACTTTGTTATACTCGATCAGGGGCCTTAGTTAAACTCGATCAGGGGACTTTGTTATACTCGATCAGGGGCCTTTGTTATACTCGATCAGGGGACTTTGTTATACTCGATCAGGGGACTTTGTTATACTCGACCAGGGGAGCTTGATATACTCGACCAGGGGACTTTGTTATACTCGATCAGGGGCCTTTGTTAAACTCCATTAGGGGCCTTTGTTATACTAAATGAGGGGCCTTTGTTATACTCGATCAGGGGACTTTGTTATACTCGATGAGCGGACTTTGTTATTCTCGATCATAGGACTTTGTTATACTCGTTCAGGGGACTTTGTATTACTTTATCAGGGGACTTTGTTATATACTCTCGATGAGGCCTTTGTTAAACTCGATGAGGGCCTTTGTTATACTCGACCAGGGACTTTGTTATACTCGATCAGGGCCTTTGTTAAACTCGATGAGGGACTTTGTTGGCCTCAACGTCAGGGCTTTGTTATACTCGATCAGGAACTTTGTTATACTCGATCAGGGGCCTTTGTTATAATCGTTCAGGGGACTTTGTTATACTCGTTCAGGGGACTTTGTTATACTTGATCAGGGGAGTTTGTTATACACGATGAGAGGGCTTTGTTATACTTGATCAGGGGCCTTTGTTATAATCGGTCAAGGGACTTTGTTATACTCGATCAGGGGACTTTGTTATACTCGATCAGGGAGCTTTCTTATACTCGATAAAGGGACTTTGTTATACTCGATCAGGGGAATTTGTTACACTCGATGTGGGGACTTTGTTATAGTCGCTGAGGGGCCTTTGTTATTCTCGATTAGGGCCTTTGTTATACTCGATCAGTGGACTTTGTTATATTCGATCAGGGGACTTTGTTATATTCGATCAGGGACTTTGTTATACTCGATCTTGGGACTTTGTTATACTCGATCAGGAGACTTTATTTATACTCGATCAAGGGCTTTGTACCACTCGATCAGGACTTTGTTAACCTCGATCAGGGGACTTTGTTATATTCGATGAGGGGGCTTTGTTATATTCGATTAGGGGACTTTGTTATACTCGACGAGGGGACTTTGTTATACTCGATTAGGGGGCATTTTTATACACGATCAGGGGACTTTGTTATACTCGAATAGGGGACTTTGTTATAATCGTTTAGGCGACTTTGTTAAACTCGATCAGGGGACTTTGTTATACTCGATCAAGGGACTTTGTTATACTCGACCAGGGTAGTTTGTTATACTCGATCAGGGGACTTTGTTATATTCGATGAGGGGACTTTGTTATCGATCATGGACTTTGTTATATCTATCAGGGACTTTGTTATACTCGATCAGGGGACTTTGTTAAACTCGATCAGGGGCCTTTGTTATACTCGATCAGGGGACTTTATACTCTGATCAGGGGACTTTGTTATACTCTATCGAGGGACTTTCCTTCTCGTCAGGAACTTTTGTTATACTTTCGACCAGGGGTTTATTAGACTAAACCAGGGGACTTTGTTATACGCGATCAGGGGCCTTTGTTATACTCGATTAGGGAACTTTGTTATACTCGTTTAGGAAACTTTGTTATACTCGTTCAGCGGACTTTGTTATACTCGATCAGGGGCCTTTGTTGTACCCGATCAGAGGACTTTGCTATACTCGATCAGGGTACTTTGTTATACTCGGTGAGGGGACTTTGTTATACTCGATTAGGGGACTTTGTTATACTTGTTCAGGGGACTTTGTTATACTTGATCTGGGGACGTTATTATACTCGATGAGGGGATTTGTTATACACGATCAGGGGGGCTGTGTTATACTTGATCAGGGGCCTTTGTTATAATCGTTCAAGGGACTTTGTTATACTCTTTCAGGGGACTTTGTTACACTCGATCAGGGGACTTTGTTATACTCGACCAGGGGAGTTTGTTATACTCGACCAGGGGACTTTGTTATACTCGATCAAGGGCCTTTGTTAAACTCGGTCAGAGTCCTTTGTTATACTCGGTCAGGGGACTTTGTTATACTCGATCAGGGGCCTTAGTTAAACTCGATCAGGGGACTTTGTTATACTCGATCAGGGGCCTTTGTTATACTCGATCAGAGGACTTTGTTATACTCGATCAGGGGACTTTGTTATACTCGACCAGGGGAGCTTGATATACTCGACCAGGGGACTTTGTTATACTCGATCAGGGGCCTTTGTTAAACTCCATTAGGGGCCTTTGTTATAATCGATGAGGGGCCTTTATTATACTCGATCAGGGGACTTTGTTATACTCGATCAGCGGACTTTGTTATTCTCTATCATGGGACTTTGTTATACTCGTTCAGGGGACTTTGTAATACTTTATCAGGGGACTTTGTTATACTCGATGAGGGGCCTTGTTAAACCTTGATGAGGGGCTTTGTTATACTCTTTACCAGGGGATTTTGTTTTACCTGATCAGCCTTGTTAAACCTGCTGGATCAGGGACTTTGTTGTACTCGATCAGGGCTTTATTATACCATCAGGAACTTTTGTTATACCCCATCAGGGCCTTGTTATAATCGTTCAGGAGATTTTATACTGCTCAGGAACTTTGTTATACTTGATCAGGGAGTTTGTTATAATTTTGTATGAGGGGCTTTCTGTTATATAATGATGAGAGGGCTTTGTTATATTCTGGATCAGGCCTCGGTTATAAACGGCCGGCGACTTTGTTATACCTGGATCAGGGACTTTGTTATACTCAATCAGACTCTCGGTTATTTCGACCAGGGAGCTTTGTTGTACTCGATCAGGTGTACCTTTGTTATACTCGATCAGGGGACTTTGTTATACTCGATCAGGGGACTTTGTTATACTCGATCAGAGGCCTTTGTTGTACTCGATCAGGGGACTTTGTTATACTCGATATGGAGACTTTGTTATACTCGATCAGGGGATTTTGTTATACTCGATCAAGGACTTTGTTAACCTCGATCAGGGGACTTTGTTATACTCGATGAGGGGGCTTTGTTATACTCGATCAGGGGACTTTGTTATACTCGACGAGGGGACTTTGTTATACTCGATTAGGGGCCATTTTTATACACGATCAGGGGACTTTGTTATACTCGAATAGGGGACTTTGTTATAATCGTTTAGGCGACTTTGATATACTCGATCAGGGGACTTTGTTATACTCGATCAAGGGACTTTGTTATACTCGACTAGGGTAGTTTGTTATACTCGATCAGGGGACTTTGTTATATTCGATGAGGGTTACTTTGTTATTCTCGATCATGGGGCTTTCTTATACTCGATGAGGGGCCTTTGTTATACTCGATCAGGGGACTTTGTTATACTCGACCAGGGGACTTTGTTATACTCGATCAGGGGCCTTTGTTATACTTGATCAGGGGGCTTTGTTATACTCGATCAGGGGAGTTTGTTATTCTCGATTAGGGGGACTTTGTTATACCCGATTAGGGGACTTTGTTATACTCGATCAGTGAAATTTGTTATACTCGATCAGGGGCCTTTGTTATACTCGTTCAGGCGCCTTTGTTATATTCGATCATGGGCCTTTGTTATACTCGACCAGGGGTGTTTATTATACTCGACCAGGAGACTTTGTTATACTAGATGAGGGGCCTTTGTTAAACACGATGAGGGGCCTTTGTTATACTCGACCAGGGGACTTTGTTATACTCGATCAGGGGCCTTTGTTGAAGTCGATTAGGGGCCTTTGTTATACTTTCCGGATCAGGGGACTTTGTTATAATCTGTTAGGGGACTTTGTTATACTCGATCAGCGGACTTTGTTATACTCGATCAGGGGACTTTGTTATACTCGATGAGGGGCCATTGTTGTACTCGATCAGGGGACTTTGTTATACTCGATCAGCAGACATTGTTATTCTCGATCAGGGGACTGTGTTATACTCGTTCCGGGGACTTTGTTATACTTGATCAGGGGACTTTGTTATACTCGATGAGGGGCCTTTGTTAAACTCGATGAGGAGCCTTTGTTATACTCGACCAGGGGACTTTGTTATACTCAATCAGGGGCCTTTGTTAAATTCGATCAGGGGACTTTGTTGTACTCGATCAGGGGGCTTTGTTATACTCGATCAGGGAACTTTGTTATACTCGATCAGGGGCCTTTGTTATAATCGTTCATGGGACTTTGTTATACTCGATCAGGGAGTTTGTTATACTCGTTTAGGGGACTTTGTTATACTTGATCAGGGGACTTTGTTATACTCGATAAGGGGGTTTTGTTATACACGATCAGGGGGCTTTGTTATAATTGATCAAGGGGCCTTTTATTTATAATCGCTCAAAGGACTTTGTTATACTCGATCAGGGGACTTTGTTATACTCGATCAGGGGACTTTGTTATACTTTCGACCAGGGAGTTTCTTATACTCCAGGTGACTTTTTAGATTTCGATGAGGCCTTTGTTAAACTTCAGTAAGGGGCCTTTTGTTATACTCGACCAGGGGACTTTGTTATACTCGATGGGGAGCCTTTGTTAAACTCGATCAGAGACGCTGTTATCTCGATCAGGGGACTTTGTGTTATACTCTATCAGGGGACTTTGTTATACTCGATCAGGGGACTTTGTTATACTTTCGACCAGGGGAGTTTGTTAGACTCGACCAGGGGACTTTGTTATACTGATTAAAGGGAACTTTGTTATACTCAATCAGAGGACTTTGTTATACTCGTTCAGCCGACTTTGTTATACTCGATCAGGGACTGTTTTGATCAGGGGCTTTGTTATACTCGATCAGGGAACTTTGTTATACTCGGTGAGGGACTTTGTTACACTCGATCAGGGGACTTTGTTATACTCGTTCAGGGGACTTTGTTATTCTTGATCAGGGGACTTTGTTATACTCGATGAGGGGGATTTGTTATACACGATCAGGGGCTTTGTTATACTTGATCAGTGGCCTTTGTTATAATCGTTCAATGGACTTTGTTATACTCGATCAGGGGACTTTGTTATACTCGATCAGGGGACTTTGTTATACCTCGACCAAGGCAGTTTGTTATATTCGACCAAAGGACTTTGTTATACTGATCAAGACGCTGATGCCAAGCTTCAGTCGGTCACTTTGGTATACTCGATCAGGGGACTTTGTTATACTCGATCAGGGGCCTTAGTTAAGCTCGATCAGGGACATTATACTCGATCAAGGGGCCTTTGTTATAATCGTTCAGGGGTTTTGTTATACTCGATCAGGGACTTTGTTATACTCGATCAGAGGCCTTTGTTATATTCGATCAGGGGACTTTGTTATACTCGATCAGGAGACTTTGTTATACTCGATCAGGGGATTTTGTTATACTCGATCAAGTACTTTGTTAACCTCGATCAGGGGACTTTGTTATACTCGATGAGGGGGCTTTGTTATACTCGATCAGGGGACTTTGTTATACTCGACGAGGGGACTTTGTTATACTCGATTAGGGGCCATTTTTATCCACGATCAGGGGACTTTGTTATACTCGACGAGGGGACTTTGTTATACTCGATTAGGGGCCATTTTTATCCACGATCAGGGGACTTTGTTATACTCGAATAGGGGACTTTGTTATAATCGTTTAGGCGACTTTGTTATACTCGATCAGGGGCCTTTGTTAAATTCGATCAGGGGACTTTGTTGTACTCGATCAGGGGGCTTTGTTATACTCGATCAGGGAACTTTGTTATACTCGATCAGGGGCCTTTGTTATAATCGTTCAGGGGACTTTGTTATACTCGATCAGGGGAGTTTGTTATACTCGTTTAGGGGACTTTGTTATACTTGATCAGGGGACTTTGTTATACTCGATAAGGGGGTTTTGTTATACACGATCAGGGGGCTTTGTTATACTTGATCAGGGGCCTTTTGTTATAATCGCTCAAGGGACTTTGTTATACTCGATCAGGGGACTTTGTTATATTCGATCAGGGGACTTTGTTATCCTCGACCAGGGGAGTTTCTTATACTCGACCAGGGGACTTTGTTAGACTCGATGAGGGGCCTTTTTTAAACTCGATGAGGGGCCTTTGTTATACTCGACCAGGGGACTTTGTTATACTCGATGAGAGGCCTTTGTTAAACTCGATCAGGGGCCTTTGTTATACTCGATCAGGGGACTTTGTTATACTCTATCAGGGGACTTTGTTGCATATGATCAGGGGACTTTGTTATACTCGACCAGGGGAGTTTGTTAGACTCGACCAGGGGACTTTGTTATACGCGATCAGGGGCCTTTGTTATACTCGATTAGGGAACTTTGTTATACTCGATCAGGGAACTTTGTTATACTCGTTCAGCCGACTTTGTTATACTCGATCAGGGGCCTTTGTTTTACCCGATCAGGGGACTTTGCTATACTCGATCAGGGTACTTTGTTATACTCGGTAAGGGGACTTTGTTATACTCGATCAGGGGACTTTGTTATACTTGTTCAGGGGACTTTGTTATACTTGATCTGGGGACTTTGTTATACTCGATAAGGGGGCTTTGTTATACACGATCAGGGGGGCTTTGTTATTCTTGATCAGGGGCCTTTGTTATAATCGTTCAAGGGACTTTGTTATACTCAATCAGGGGACTTTGTTATACTCGACCAGGGGAGTTTGTTATACTCCACCAAAGGACTTTGTTATACTCGATCAAGGGCCTTTGTTAAACTCGGTCAGGGTCCTTTGTTATACTCGATCAGGGGACTTTGTTATACTCGACCAAAGGACTTTCTTATACTCGATCAAGGGCCTTTGTTAAACTCGGTCAGCGTCCTTTGTTATACTCGATCAGGGGACTTTGTTATACTCGATCAGGGGCCTTAGTTATACTCGATCAGGGGACTTTGTTATACTCGATCAGGGGACTTTGTTATACTCGATCAGCGGACTTTGTTATACTCGATCAGGAGACTTTGTTATACTCGATGAGGGGCCTTTGTTATACTCGATCAGGGGACTTTGTTATACTCAACCAGGTTTCTTTGTTATACTTGACCAGGGGAGTTTGTTATACTCGACCAGGGGACTTTGTTATACTCGATGAGGGGCCTTTGTTAAACTGGATGAGGGACCTTTGTTATACTCGACCAGGGGACTTTGTTACACTCGATCAAGGGCCTTTGTTAAACTCGATCAGGGGCCATAGTTATACTCGATCAGGGGACTTTGTTATACACTATCAGGGGATTTTGTTATATACTCGATCAGGGGGCTTTGTTATAGTCGGGTTACAGAACTTTGTTTTGCACCGATCAGGTGACTTTGTTATACTCGATGTAGACTTTGTTATACTCGACCATGGGAGTTTGTATACTCGACCAGGGGACTTTGTTATACTCGATCAGGGGCCTTTGTTAAACTCGATGAGGGGACTTTGTTGTACTCAATCAGGGGACTTTGTTATACTCGATGAGGGGCCTTTGTTATTCTCGGCCAAGGGATTTTGTTATAATCGTTCAGGGGACTTTGTTATAATTGAACAGGGGACTTTGTTAAACTCGATGAGGGGCCTTTGTTATAATCGACCAGGGGACTTTGTTATATTCGTTCAGGGGACTTTGTTATACTCGTTCAGGGGACTTTGTTATACTCGATCAGGGGACTTTGTTATACTCGACCAGGGGAGCTTGATATACTCGACCAGGGGACTTTGTTATACTCGATTAGGGGCCTTTGTTAAACTCCATTAGGGGCCTTTGTTATACTCGATGAGGGGCCTTTGTTATACTCGATCAGGGGACTTTGTTATACTCGATCAGCGGACTTTTTTATTCTTGATCAGGGGACTTTGTTATACTCATTCAGGGGACTTTGTAATACTTTATCAGGGGACTTTCTTAAACTCGATGAGGGGCCTTTGCTATACTCGACCAGGGGACTTTGTTATACCGACCAGGGGACTTGTTATACCTCGATCAGGGCCTTTTGTTAAACCTGATCAGGGACTTTTGTTGTACTCGATCAGGGGGCTTTGTTATACTCGATCAGAACTTTGTTATATCATCAGGGGACTTTGTTATACTCGATCAGGACTTTGTTATACCTGCCTTCTGAACCCTTTTTAAACCCTCCCAAACCCTCTTGAACCTCCTGTAACCTTTCTGGACCCTCCCAAACCATCCTAAACCCTCATGAATCCTTCTGAACTCTCCTGAACCCTTTTAAACCCTCTCAAACCATCCTGTAACCCTTCTGGAGCCTTCTGAACCCTTTTAAACCCTCCCAAACCATCTTGAACCTCCCCTAACCCTCTGGACCCTCCCAAACCATCTCTAACCCTCTTTGAATCCTTCTGGAGCCTTCTGAACCCTTTTAAACCCTCCCAAACCATCTTGAACCCTTCTCAACTTTTCTGAACCCCCCTGAACCCTCCTAATCCCTCCCTGAACCCTACCAATCCCTCCCTGAACCCTTCCAAACCATCCTAATCCCTCTTAATCCCTCCTAATCCCTCCTGAACCCTCCTGATCGCTAACAATACCTTGACTTATTCTCTCTTAACTACATTCAACAGATACAAGTTTGAAACAAGACACAAATATCTCCCTATGTACTGTAGGATCCACCAGCTTATACAAGGGAGATAAGATATATATATATGTAATATATATATATATATATATATATATATATATATATATATATATATATATATATATATATATATATATATATATATATATATATATATATATATATATATATATATAACCGGTCGGAATTTACTGACTTTATTTTTTCACTTGACTTGGGGGTTTAAAGATTATAGATGGTAATGGTAGCGCCTTGGAGAAAATCCCTAACCAGCACAAGAACACTTAAATCTACTAAACAAAATGAATTGTCTGCACTGCGGGAAGGATAGCGCTCAGATCAATGGGCTGAATGAGCATTAACACTGTAAAATTTAGACAGTTATATTCCCTTCAACACTACAAACACAAATAATGGTACACACCAATATGCACCTCTTAACTTGAACTTAAAATTACTCTGGGGAATAAAAGTTATACATGATATAGAAATTATTAGAACCTGTAACAATAAATTTAAAGTATTAAGAAATGATTTTTGCACACATGAAACAGGCCTTAAGGGCTTTCAACAAAATAAAATCAGTCACTGAGGAAATGGTAATAAAAAATAAGAAATTAAATACCCTACAATGAATAGGCCTTAAGGGCACTCAACAAAATTATATCACCCCAATAGATGCACACATCCTAACCTAACTTAACCACTACTCTGGGGAACAAAGGTTATACCTGAGATCAGAATTATGAAGAAAAATTAGATGCATTAAAAGAATCAAATCACAGTATCACTCTGGTTCCACTTAATGACACAAACATTCAAAAAACAATACTATCAAAATTATTTAAGAAATATTAAACTACACACGTCAAGATAATATCAGTAACTGAGAAATGGTATTAACTGCCCCCAAATATATTCACTATTATTAATATGTTACTTGGTCCACCAATACTCGTGAACCATGCTCCACCCAACTCAACATACACCCGTAATAAGGGAGATAAAATGTTCCTCTAGGTATCTCCTAGAGTCCTAGACTCATGGTCTCAGTGAGTGACCATTAATTTACTCAGATAGCCTCAGTGTACTCCCAGTGCGTCCATAAAGCCGAAGGGAGTGAGCCAATCAGACCTTGTACAGTTGAGAGAAGCTTTAGCTTCCGGTTAGCAAGAGGGTTTCACTAAGCTGCTCGAGACATGTGGTGTTGTGAGCCGAGGTAGTGGAGAGCTGCTGACCCAACGATCGTCCCGTCGTCAGCTGGGCACCCAGACGGCTAGATTCCCTCAAAAGATCCTTTGATACCCCGCTAAACAGTGACAGGCCTACACTGATAGGTCCAATGGCGACAATCGCCACCCTCAATCATCAACGGCAGTCTCAAACGGCAGTCAATCTCTCGCAGTCAAACTCCGGTCAACTCCGGTCAAGTGGGTTCTGACGGAAACCCTGAAATGAACTCACTGTTAGCTCTACTTTGCTTTATCAGTGCCCTATCTAAACCCTGTCTGAGATTGAATGAGACTTACTTGTTATACTGCAATAGCCCAGCACAGGTGACTAGGCCACGTGACTATTTCTGTGACGGACGCGCAGGGACGTCCTGTTTGTCTGAATGCTCCCCGTGACTGATTACCAGCCAGCGCTGCGTCTCTCCCAGGCGCTAGCTTAGGCCTACGTGACATATTTTCGTCTAACTAATAACTCCTTGGGAGACCCGTAACATTATTCAGACTGATAAACGATCTATAATAACTTCAAATTCAATAATAGTCCCTTAACTTCATGAATCGCATCATTATTAATTCGGCAAATTACATTTAATATCATATAGCCCTAGTTCCACACCCTCTCGTTATGTGCGGGGAGCGCTCTCTTCCCTCAGACGACCTTGAACGCTCAGTATCGCTAATGGCGGGGCATTTGAAATTACTCTGAAATTTATGAATATTACATATATATATATATATATATATATATATATATATATATATATATATATATATATATATATATGTATATATGTATATGTATATGTATATGTATATATATATATATATATATATGTA
>NW_024729458.1:0-50190 GCF_018991925.1 Homarus americanus | reverse complement strand
CCGAGACTTTGGTGTTTGTTTCTGTGAGTTAAGGAGATACAGTGAGTCAACCTGAGACAAGGTACAAGTAAAAAATAAAATATTTTCCTCTCCTTTTGTACGATTGTATATATCAATTGAAGATTAAAACGCGTTTTGTTATGAGTCATAACATATCGTTGCTTATAACTTATGAGCAACGATAACCTACTGTTTCACGGACAATAATTTGACTTAAGATACAATAATTTAAAATAAGGGATTTTTAACAGCCTATTGATTACTGAACCGTGTATATCAAGTTATCTCAAGAACCTAGAGTATGGCGCCTCCCTCACTACTCTCTGAAACAGCTTCAGTAAGTAAGGCTGAAGTTCAGGTGCGAACTTTCAAGGGTTCTGTGTAGTATTGTACATTAAGCTGTGGTTTGCACACACTGTCCTGTCAGGAGCCTTGAGTATCATACACGTACTGTACACACATTAATTTTGTTTTGCTAACTATCAGTATGTAATTTCAACCTAACCTAATTATCAATGAGTTACTTAACCTAACTTAATATAACCTAAGCTACTTATGCCAACCCAACATAACCTAAGAAATCGACCCAACAAAACTATCATGAAATAATTCAACCTAACCTAACCTAACCCAAGCTCATATTTGTCTCCGGCTGAAGTATACCTGACCACCTTTATGTCGTCCCATTAGGAAGCTGATGAGTCTGTGTTATATTTGTTCCTCATTACAAAACGAAATAAATCTTTAAATAATGGTACAGCGGACGACACACACCTATTGCTGTGTTTGGTGACGCGTTGGTTAATGGTGACATGTTGGTTAATGGTGACATGTTGGTTAATGTTGACTCGTAGGTTAATGGTGATGTGTAGCATAAGAGTAAAGTGCTGGTTAATGGTGATGTGTTGGTTAATGGTGACGTGTAGGTTAATGGTGACGTGTAGCATAAGAGTAAAGTGCTGGTTAATGGTGATGTGTTGGTTAATGGTGACGTGTTGGTTTATGTTGACCAGTTAGTTAATGGTGACGTGTTAGTTGATGGTAAAGCCTTGGTTAATCGTGACGAGTTGATGGTTAATGGTGACGTGCTGGCTAATGATGACGTGTTGGTTAATGGTCTCCCCACTTGCTAAGGGTCAAGACTCTGTGTTCTGCTGCACTTCCAACTTACACCGCCTCATGCACCCTCTGGCAGGTAACACACTCTGGTCCCACAACCCTCTGGCAGGTAACACACTCTGGTCCCACAACCCTCTGGCAGGTAACACACTCTGGTCCCACAACCCTCTGGCAGGTAACACACTCTGGTCCCACAACCCTCTGGAGGTACACACTCTGGGCCCTCTGGCAGGTAACACACTCTGGGTCCCACAACCCTCTGGCAGGTAGCACACTCTGGTCCCGCACCCCTCTGGTAGGTAACACACTCTGGTCCCACAACCCTCTGGTAGGTAACACACTCTGGTCCCACAACCCTCTGGCAGGTAACACACTCTGGTCCCACAACCCTCTGGCAGGTAACACACTCTGGTCCCACAACCCTCTGGCAGGTAACACACCTGGTCCCACAACCCTCTGGCAGGTAGCACACTCTGGTCCCACAACCCTCTGGTAGGTAACACACTCTGGTCCCACAACCCTCTGGCAGGTAACACACTGGTCCCACACAACCCACTCTGGTCCCACAACGCTCTGGCAGGTAACACACTCTGGTCCCACAACCCTCTGGCAGGTAGCACACTCTGGTCCCACAACGCTCTGGCAGGTAACACACTCTGGTCCCGCACCCCTCTGGTAGGTAGCACACTCTGGGTCCCACAACCCTGGCAGGTAGCACACTCTGTCCCACAACCCTCTGGCAGGCAACACACCCTGGTCCCACAACCCTCTGGCAGGCAACACACACTGGTCCCCAACCTCTGGCAGGTAACACACTCTGGTCCCACAACGCTCTGGCAGGTAACACACTCTGGTCCCACAACCCTTTGGCAGGTAGCACACTCTGGTCCCACAACCCTCTGGCAGGTAACACACTCTGGTCCCACAACCCTCTGGCAGGTAACACACTCTGGTCCCGCACCCCTCTGGTAGGTAACACACTCTGGTCCCACAACCCTCTGGCAGGTAACACACTCTGGGCCCACAACGCTCTGGCAGGTAACACACTCTGGTACCACAACCCTCTGGCAGGTAACACACACTGGTCCCACAACCCTCTGGCAGGTAACACACACTGGTCCCACAACCCCCAGCAGGTAGCACACCTGGTCCCACAACCCTCTAGCAGGTAGCACACTGGTCCCACAACCCTCTGGCAGGTAACACACCTGGTCCACAACCCTCAGCAGCACACTCTGTCCCACAAATCCCTGGCAGGTAACACACTTGTCCCACAACCCTCTCTGGCAGGTAACACACTCTGTCCCACAACCCTCTGGCAGGTAGCACACTCTGGTCCCACAACCCTCTGGCAGGTAACACCTGGTCCCACAACCCTCTGGCAGGTACACACACTGGTCCCACAACCCTCTAGCAGGTAGCACACTCTGGTCCCACAACCCTGCAGGTAACACACACTGGTCCCACAACCTCTGGCAGGTAACACACACTGGTCCCACAACCTCTAGCAGGTAGCACACTCTGTCCCACAACCCTCTGGCAGGCAACACACTCTGGTCCCACAACCCTCTGGCAGGTAACACACTCTGGTCCCACAACCCTCTGGCAGGTAACACACTCTGGTCCCACAACCCTCTAGCAGGTAGCACACTCTGTCCTGCACAACCCTCTGGCAGGCAACACACTCTGGTCCCACAACCCTCTGGCAGGTAACACACTCTGGTCCCACAACCCTCTGGCAGGTAACACACTCTGGTCCCACAACCCTCTGTGTACACACTCTGTCCCACAACCTCTGGCAGGTAGGTCACACACAGTCCCACAACCTCTGGTAACACACTCTGGTCCCACAACCCTCTCTCTGGCAGGTAACACCCCTGGTCCCACAAACTCTGGCAGGTAACACACACCCTGGTCCCACAACCCCTCTGCAGGCTGTCACACACTGGTCCCAACCCTCTGGCAGGTCACACACTGTCCCACACAACCCTCTGGCAGGTAAAACACTCTGGTCCCCACAACCCTTCTGGTAACACACTCGGTCCCACAACCCTCTGCACACACCTGGTCCACAACCCTGGCAGGTAGCACACACTGGTCCCACAACCCCTTGGCAGGCACACACCCTGGTCCCACAACCCTGGCAGGTAACACACTCTGGTCCCACAACCTCTCGCAGGTAACACACTCAGCAACCTCTGGCAGGTAACACACCCCGTCCTACAAACCTCTGGCAGGTAACACACTGGTCCCACACAACCCTCTGGCAGGTAACACACACCAACCCCACAACCTCTGGTAACACACTGGTCCCACAACCCTCTGGCAGGTAGTAACACACTCAAGTCCCACAACCTCCTGGCAGGTAACACACTCTGGTCCCACAACCCTCTGGCAGGCACACACCGGGTCCCAACACAACCTCTGCTAGGTAGGTAACACACACTCTGTCCCACAACCCTCTGGTGCAGCACACTCTTGGTCCCACAACCTCTGGCAGGTAACACACTTGTCCCACAACCTCTGGCAGGTAACACACTCTGGTCCCACAACCCTTGGCAGGTAACACACACTGGTCCTACAACCCTGGCACACTGGTCCCACAACCCTCTGGCAGTAACACACACTGGTCCCAAGGTAACACTTGGTCCCCACAACCCTCTGGCAGGTAACACACTCTAGTCCCACAACCCTCTGGCAGGTAACACACTCTCGTCGCATCCCTCTGGTAGGTAACACACACTGGTCCCACAACCCTCTGGCAGGTAACACACTCTGGTCCCACACCCCTCTGGTAGGTAACACACTCTGGTCCCGCACCCCTCTGGTAGGTAACACACTCTGGTCCCACAACCCTCTGGCAGGTAACACACTCTGGTCCCGCACCCCTCTGGTAGGTAACACACTCTGGTCCCACAACCCTCTGGCAGGTAACACACTCTGGTCCCACAACCCTCTGGCAGTACACCTCTGGTCCCACAACCCTCTGGCAGGTAACACAATCTGGTCCCACAACCCTCTGGCAGGTAACACACTCTGGTCCCACAACCCTCTGGCAGGTAACACACTCTGGTCCCACAACCCTCTGGTAGGTACACACACTGGTCCCCCTCTGGCAGGTAACACACTCTGGTCCCACAACCCTCTGGCAGGTAACACACTCTGGTCCCACAACCCTCTGGCAGGTAACACACTCTGGTCCCACAACCCTCTGGTAGGTAACACACACTGGCCCTCTGGCAGGTAACACACTCTGGTCCCACAACCCTCTGGCAGGTAACACACTCTGGTCCCACAACCCTCTGGTAGGTAACACACTCTGGTCCCACAACCCTCTGGTAGGTAACACACTCTGGTCCCACAACCCTCTGGCAGGTAACACACTCTGGTCCCACAACCCTCTGGCAGGTAACACACTCTGGTCCCACAACCCTCTGTCAGGTAACACACAACCCTCTGGCGGTCCCACAACCCTCTGGTGGTAGCACACTCTGGTCCCACTCTGGCAGGTAACACACTCTGGTCCCACAACCCTCTGGCAGGTAACACCTCTGGTCCCACACCCCTCAGCAGGTAACACTCTCTGGTCACACAACCCTCTGGCAGGTAACACACTGGTCCACAACCCTCTGGCAGGTAACACACTCTGGTCCGACAACCCTCTGGCAGGTAACACACTCTGGTCCCACAACCCTCTGGCAGGTAACACACTCTGTTCCGACAACCCTCTGGTAGGTAACACACACCTGTCCCACAACCCTCTGGCAGGTAGCACACTCTGTCCAACCCTGGCAGGTAACACACTCTGTCCCACACAACCCTGCAAGCACACTCTGTCCCACACACAACCCCTGGCAGGTAACACACTCTGTCCCACAACCGCAGGCCCACAACCACCCTGGTCCCACAACCTCTGGCAAGCACACACTTCTGTCCCACAACCCTCTGGTGTCACACACTGTCCCACAACCCTCTCGGCAGCACACTCTGGTCCCACACAACCTCTGTGGTAACACACTCTGGTCCCACAAACCCTCTGGTGTAACACTCTGGTCCACTGGTCCCACAACCCTCTGCAGCACACCCCAAGTCCCACAACCCTGGTAACACTCTAGTCCACAACCCTCTGGTAGGTAGCACAGTTCCCCCAACCCAAACTTCAGAACACACCTGTCCCACAAACTCTTGCAGGTAACACACCCCTGGTCCCACAAACCCCTGGCAGCACACTCATCCCACAACCCTCTGGCAACCTGTCCCAACCCTCTGGCAGGTAGCACACACACACTGGTCCCACAACCCCCCTCTGGCAGGTAACACACCCCTGGTCCCACAACCCCTGCAGGTAACACACACTCCTGTCCCAAAAAACTCTGGCAGGTAACACCTGTCCCACAACCCCTAGGCACACCCTGGTCCCAACCTCTTGGCAGGTAAAGCACACTCTGTCCCACACAACCCTCTGGTCAGGTAACACACTCTGTCCCACCCAAACCCTCTCAGTAACACACTCTGTCCCACAAACCTCTGGTAGGCAAAAAAGAAATAACACTTAGTTAAATGCTTTAATGCTTGTTGCTAATAAGTTCTTATTCACAATCATTAATACCTATTATGATTAAGCACGTGAACGCTTATTAAGTTATAACTTAAAATAAAACAAATAGTTACATCTATATTAGCAATACCATCCCTGTTTAGTTTAAGCTTACAAATCAAGCGGTTTCAAGGCAATAGAGATAACTTCCTTCTTATTATTACAACTCCCTAATATTACCCGTATATTGTAAGAATTTGTATATCTTTTCAGCTCTTGCTTACTTACAATGATAAAAGCTTAATTTACTACTTTAAATAGTTAGCCACGTTTGGTCAGGTAATTACATTTTATGAAGATATATTTGTAAACATTTATGATCTACATGATCGTTTAGTACGGTGGCTTTCAGAAAAAATTTCTTTTCCACAAATATTAAACATATAGTATATAACATGGAGTTCCAATTTTTCTATATTTGTTTTCATATTATTTAGTCAATTATATGTTGATATTTCATGTAATAAGTCAATCATTATTAAAAACAACACTTGAAAAATTCATGACTTATCGTAACACATAACTAGGTCGAGATATACAATATCAACGTGCTGGCCAAGTCCTAAAGAAGGAGAGTTGTCCGGGGCTCTAGCTAACCTCTGGTCTGAGGCCGACCTGGCACAAAAAAAAACTTTATTTATTATTTTGGTGACCGTGGTGGTCAGCATGCTGCCATCTTTAACGACTCGACCCGAGTTCGATTTCCTAGCAAGGTAGTGACGTTTTTAATATTTGTCTCTGCCGACTCAGCATTAATTAGCGACCTGATGTTAACCGATGGGAGGTAATTGTTACAGTGCAGTTGGCGAGTTGTCCGGTCTTCTTTGATTATTCTGACACTAGTCACGCAACCGTTAACTTAGGTCTAGTAGTTGTGGACTAGCTTCACACTCCAAAAACACCCTTGCCGGCCCACTCTCAAAAAATAATGAGGCCATTATTATTCCGTGATTAAATGTTATAAGTATATACTGCAGTTAGTCTATAGTATAAAAGACAAAGTACATCATAATATATATATTTAGTTCTAGGGTTTATTTAGTTATTTATTACTTGCACATATTACTGGTATTTGTTTTCCTCTCATCTTTACTGTTGTTTTGAGTAACTTTAGATTTAATTATTTTTCTTCGAAACTTACGTCTTTTACATTTTTTCCAGAATATATTATGTCATATCACCCATGATGATTATCCTGTATGTAAAACGAAAACAAAAAAATCACTTTTTTTTTTACGGGGATTAGCCCACCGGGCACAGGTCACTGACCCACGTCGGGGCCTGGGGGGAGCGAAAATGTAATAATAATAATAATAAATAATAGTCATAATAATTCAAAATAATTAAAATTTATGATAAAACAAACAAAAACAAAATAATAAAATAATGATGATAATAATAAAGTAACTGTAATAATAATAGTAATATTAATAATAAAGAACTATAAATACAAATATGAAAAAAGATCAAAAGTGAGAAACGACATATGTATGTTGTGTTGTCAATGGTAAGAGAAACAATTGAGACACTGCAACTGCGTGTAAATGAAGCAGAAAGTCAGATGAGCAACCTGGGACTTGGTCACAATTTTCGTGATGCCATATGGCAGCAGGGTCTACCATTAAACAACACATTATGCTTCCAATATCTTCCCAGGCGGTAGTACCTCCCTGTTTGGTAGCTGCCTAATACCTACTATCACTTAGTTAATATGTGTTAATGTTAAGTGAACTTAGTTTAAGTTTTCTATTTCACAATTCAATTATACCGAATATAATGAAGTAAATGATCTCCGATGGCCAGTTAAAAGCTTAAAATAATACATAGAAGTTATCGATATTAGGCAATTATCCCTGTTTAGTTTAAGCTTTTACAAATCATCAGTCGTTTTAGTCAAATAGAGATAACTTTTTGGTTTTATTATTACAACTTAATAAAAATTAATTCGTATATTGCAAGATTTTGTATACAGTATTTCTTTTCAGCCCTTGCTTGCTGCCATATGATGTTTAAATTTTACTTTAAATAGGTTAGGTTACATTTTGTATGAAGGTATTCATTTATATATATATTTATGACTAGCAGAAACGCTGTCCTCCGGGCAGCTCATTCGCTAGGCCACGGTAGGACGTCACCCTCCGGGAGGCTCCACATTGTCTCACTGTTCGGTCCCCAAAACAACTTCTTCCATATATAGTTCATTAACAGTGTATGTAAGTTCCGCCATGTTTTTTACTACAACAGTACAACAAAGTATATTTATTTAGCATTAAACTGTTATTATTTTATTGTCTAATCATCACTACATATAACACCACCCATCATCACTACATATAACATCATCCATCATCACTACCACTACATATAACACCATCTATCATCACTGCATAAAACACCACCCATCGTCACTACATATAACAACATCCATCATCACTACATATAACATCATCCATCATCACTACATATAACATCATCCATCATCACTACATATAACACCATCCATCATCACAACATATAACACCATCCATCATCACTACAGATCGGTAAAGTAGTTTCCGAGATTCTCGTGCGGACACACAGACAAACAGACATGTATATATGTATATGTAACCGGTCGGAATATACTGGACTTTATTTTCTCACCTGACTTGGGGTTTATTAAAGATTAATAGATGGTAATGGCAGTGGAAGCGCCCCTTTGAGAAAATCCCGAACCAGCACAAGAACACTTAAATCTACTAAACAAAATGAATTGTCCGTGACCCGTGGAAGGATAGCGTCTGTGACTGGGATGAATGAGACACACTGTAAAATTTAGACACTTATATTCCCTCCAACACTACAAACACAATCAAATAATGGTACACCAATATGCGCACCTCTTAACTTAAACTTAAAACACTACTCTGGGGAATAAAAGTTATACATGATATAGAAATTATTAGAAACACAGGCAACAATAAGTTTGAAGTATTAAGAAATGTTGCTTGCACCCATGAAACAGGCCTTAAGGGCTTTCAACAAAATAATATCCAGCACTGAGAAAATGGTATTGAAAAATAAGAAATTAATAACTCTACAATGAATAGGCCTTAAGGGCACTCAACCAAATTATATCACCCCAACAGATGCACACTTCCTAACCTAACTTAACCACTACTCTGGGGAACAAAGGTTATACCTGAGATCAGAATTATGAAGAAAAATTAGATGCATTAAAAGAATCAAATCACAGTATCACTCTGGTTCCACTTAATGACACAAACATTCAAAAAACAATACTATCAAAATTATTTAAGAAATATTAAACTACACACGTCAAGATAATATCAGTCTGAGGAATGGTGTTAACTACACCCGTAATAAGGGAGATAAAATGTTCCTCTAGGTATCTCCTAGAGTCCTAGACTCACGGTCTCAGTGTGTAACCATTAATATACTCAGATAGCCTCAGTGTACTCCCAGTGGGTCCATGGGCAGGAAGAGAGTGAGCCAATCAGACCTTGTGCAGTTGAGATCCTTTGATACCCCGCTAAACAGTGACAGGCCTACACTGATCGGTCCAATGGCGACAATCGCCACCCCCAATCATCAACGGCAGTCTCAAACGGCAGTTAATCTCTCGCAGTCATCACTCTCGCAGTCAGACTCCAGTCAAGTGGGTTCTGACGGAAACCCTGAAATGAACTCACTGTTAGCTCTTGTTAACTTTACCACTGCCCTATCTAACCCTGTCTGAGATCGAATGAGACTTACTTGTTATACTGCAATAGTGCAACACAAGTGACTAGGCCACGTGACTATTTCTGTGACGGACGCGCAGGGACGTCTTGTTTGTCTGAATGCTTCCCCGTGACTGAGAGAGAGCCAGCGTCGCGTCTCTCCAAGGCGCTAGCTTAGGCCTACGTGACATATTTTCCGCCTAACTAATAACTCCTTGGGACACCCGTAACATTATTCAGACTGATAAACGATCTATAATAATTTCAAATTCAATAATAGTCCCTTAACTTCATGAATCGCATCATTATTAATTCGGCAAATTACATTTAATATCATATAGGCCTAGTTCCACAACCTCCCACTATGTGCGGGGAGCGCTCTCTTCCCTCAGACGACCTTGAAAGCTCAGTATCGCTAATGGCGGGCATTTGAAATTTCTGAATATTACAATATATATATATATATATATATATATATATATATATATATATATATATATATATATATATATATATATATATATATATATATATATATATATATATATATATATATATATATATATATATATATATATATATATATATATATATATATATATATATATATATATATATATATATATATATATATATATATATAGAGGAAAACTGTCATTGCATTTGTTCTAGCCGGAACCAAAATTGCATAAACTGAATGTGTGTGAGGAATAACCACAGATGTGCAGGAAGGGGAACAGCTGTCAGAATCCTCTGGGCAGGGATCTGTCACAGGAGGACACAGTGGATGCTGCCCTGCCAACACTGGCAGACTACATCCTAAATAATAGTAGTGCGTCCACTCAGGCTGAAAATGAAGAGCCACGAAACGTTGCGCCAAACAGGGGAGATATGCATGAGGAGAATGACAGGTAATCGTCAAATTGGATGGACAGGTCGGGTGAAGAGGCAGAGGTGTGGGTTAAAGAGGCCTACTCAAATATTGCTCTGTGGTCCTCAACAAACCCATTTGAATCGTCAAAATGTGAGGCTACCAAAGAAATGATCAGGAAGATGGCACGCCTCACACAGAACTGGCAAAAATAACCCGTCTCTTCTGCCAGAGAATAGATTTAAAAGTAAATACAAGGAGACTGTGGCAGCATTGAAGAAAGGACTAACAATGTGGAAAAATGGGAACTTGATGGTCTCTGAGATGAGGCAAAAAATCTGCAGGAGAGACTGAACTTTTCAGGAGACAAAGCAAAACTCCGTTGATTTGGCCAGGCAGTTTGGTAACAAGATGCGCCGTGATAAAGTCACCTCGACAGTAAGATCTCTCACAGAGGAGTCTTAAGTAAGGTGCTGCCAATAAACAGAGACCAAGAAGCTTTTGAGGGAGAAGCACCCTCCTGCAAGCGAATAAGAAGGTGAGTATGCCCCGCCAAACGCAGCTAAGTTCGATAAAATAACAGCAGAGATGGTGTGGAAAAAAGTACTGAAGACCCAGGAAGGAATACCGGACCATCTGGCCTGGGTGCCAGTGGATGGAGAGGCATCCTCAGTAGTAACAAGTTCGGCGATACAGCGAACGATTTTTGCAACACCATTGCCGCCCTTGCAAGAAAGCTGGCAACTTTTTGCTGCCTTGACCTCCAAGCTCTAACGGCCAGTCGCCTCATTCCCCTGGACAAAAATCCAGTATTTAGGCCTATAGGGGTGGACGAAGTGCCGGGACAAGTTATTGGTAAATGCATAATGGAGGTGGTTAATGATGGTGTTAGGGCAGCAGCAGGGAACCTGCAGGGGTGCTACAATAGTATGCGGTCTACCGAGTTGAAGTTGGTCTGCCGGGATATTTACAATGTAGCGTCTATTAACCTAACCTAACCTAACCTAACCTAACCTAGGTTAGGTTAATGGATGTTACTGTGTAAATATTCCGGTAGACACAACTCCAGCCCGGTAGACCGCATACTAAAATAGCACCCCAGTAAGTATGTGCTGGCCACCAGGCTGGAGGTGAAGCTGCCATTCATGCCATGCGAAATATTTGAGGAGTATGACTGTGAGGCTGTTCTCCTGGTAGACGACTCTAACGCTTTCAACGTACTCAGCCATAAGGCTACACTGCAGAGCATTAAGATCAAGTGTTTAAGGTTTGCTGTATAAGTGAAAAATACTTACAGGAACCCGACAGACCTCTATATAACGAGCTTCAAGGCCCTAGATGGAGATACTGCCATACACTCAGCTGAGGGAACGACACAGGGGACCCAGTCGCCATAACAATGTATGCATTAGGCCTATCAGTGCTCCAAGATACATTACATTATGAGACAACCAAGGTCAAACAGGTAGCATACGCTGATGACCTTACAGGAGCAGGAAAAGTTGAGGATATTAAAAAGTGGTGGGACCTGGTTACATCATGTTGTCCACAAATAGGGTATCATCCAAATGCCAGCAAGTCGTCCTTCGTTGTGAAGCCAGAACACCATGAACGGGCTATAGAGATGTTCAACGGAAGTGAGATAAAAATAAAAATGGACGGTCAAAGCTACCTTGGTGCTGTAATCGGCACGAATAATTTCAAGACCAAATACGTAACTGGAAAGGTAAACGAGTGGGGGAGGGAAATCCAAACTCTGTCGGAAATTGCTAATATTGAGCCATATGCGGCATTCACCCATAGAGTCGAACATCGTTAGAGTTACCTAATTGACGTCGGACCTCTCCTACGACATCTAGAAGAAGCCACCAGGAACGTATTTATTTATTCCAACCCTATTGAAAAGTCACCACCTTACCCCAGCAGAAAGGTCACTCCTTGCACTACCACCGAGACAAGGAGGAATGGGACTCATTAACCCTGGGGAGCTTGCTGCCACTGAGCACAGAACTTTGTCAAGCTCACGGCAGCCCTCACTGAACTCATAGTAGCTCAAAAGGCTGCAAGTGATGCAGGCACCAATGAACTTAGCAAAATTTGACGTTCTATTACGAAAGAATGGCAGCACACCCAAAGCTAAAAACTTCAACAACTGATGCAGCAACTGTCAGACATCGTGAAGAGAAAAGTAAAGATAGCACAGGAGGTGGGCGCCTCAAACTGATTAATAACTTTACCGATTACAGAAAAAGACTTCAGCCTAAAAAAACAAGCTTACAGATGCCATTGCTCAAAGGTACGGTTGGCCAGTGGAGCGCATGCCTGTCCAATGCGAGGTGTGGAGCATCCTATGACATCAGCCATCCCATGGAGTGCAAGAAGAGAGGTTTTATTTGCATGACGCACAATGAAGTCAGGGACTTCACGGCAAACATTTTTGGTGGAGATATGCCGCTACGTCACTGTGGAACCAACCCTCCTTGCGTTGGACGGTGAACGCTTCATTCACAGAACTGCCAACTCAACCAACGACGCCCGACTGGACGTCAGTGCCCGAGTATTCTAAACGAGGGGACAGTGAGCCTTATTTTATATCAGGATATTCAATCCCTGCTTGTTACAGTGACCTGACTCTCGAGGCTGCAAACAGGAGGAACAAGAACGAAAAGAACAGAACGTAAGTAAAGATAATCTATAACGTGAACCAGGGCAGCTTCACTCTTCTGGTGTTCACAACATCAGGCGGGATGGAACAAGTGCAAGGTGTCTTTATGCCAGACTGGCTCAGATGTTATTAGAATAGAAACAGCTACCCAGCAGCAACATAGTGGCTTGGTTGAGGTGTCGCCTATCCTTCTCTTTGTTCTGGTTTGCTCTGCTGTGTCTCAGGGGAACAAGATCCTCGGCCACTAATCCAACAACTGAATGCCGCATAGATCTGCGGCTTAACTAACTCAGCTGGAGTAGATAAGTTTGCATTAGGATAGTTAGATAATAAAATGTCAGGAGAAGGTATGGTTTATAAGATGGTTTATAAGGGGAAGTTGGAGATCAAAATTTTAAAAATGTAATAATAGTAGTAGTTCAGTGGCTGGTAAATATCCACGTGGTATAAAAAAGTTAAATATACAATGAACAATACTTACTAAAAATAAATAAAAGTGATCATGAGAGCACGTATTAACAGTTCATCCAGGGGAGTTGTTATATGCTGGTGTACCGTTACCGGTGTTTTATTTATTAAAATGAAATGTCACCGGTTACAACGTTTTATATAGGAACAGAGTCTTGTTTATGAAGTATGTATATATATATATATATATATATATATATATATATATATATATATATATATATATATATGTGTGTATGTATGTATATGTATGTATATATATATATATATATATATATATATATATATATATATATATATATATATATATATATATATATATATATATATATTATATATATATATATATATATATAATTTTTTCCTTGTTCGTGATGATCTCTCTCAAAAGTTATCACAGAATCGCATTACTCAACTAATTTTATATAAATTCTTGCAGTACAGATGACTTGCAAGAACCTCCGGTCAGAATTTTTGAGGATATGTTTCTGGAAGTTTCTTTAAAAAAATTGGAGGAAAGCTCAGAGCCTAGATGCCCTGAGGGCTACAACTCCATCCTCGGGCACTGGACTAACGTGGAAAAAAAAAATCCAACGTACATTAACAAAGGACATGTCGTCGTTTTTTTAGTCGACGAAGAATAAATGTTTTGGGCATCGTTGGTCGATGGCGCTAAGACGAATCATTGGAGAGACTTCAGGAGCTGGTGGTCTGAAGCAGACGGTCCGAGATGGACGCTTTGACGTGGGTGGTAAGGTGTCGGTGAACTTGATGTCTAGAATGAGAGATTCGGAGAAAGTGGTCTAGAATGAGAGATCTGGAGCGAATGATCTGGATCTAGTGGTCTGGATTTAATGGTCAAGATGGAGTGGTCTGGGTTGTGTGAAGCGGACGCTCTAAAGAGAATAGTCAGAAGCGAACAGCCAGTTAATACTTAAGCAGCGACAGATAACATACGGATAAAGCGAACACAAAGTCATGTAGGCCTATACAGAACAAGGAACAATCGCGAAAATAATACATATGAAACGTTATAAACACAGACATACAGACAGACAGACAGATTGAGAGAAAGAAAGGCAGATATATACCTGTAGAAAGACATATGTCACTTTGTTACCTAAATTATTATCTTTTAAGTTAACCTGATATTTATCATATATCTTCACACGCGAGGTTGGCTTCAGTGCCCACAATTGTCGAGATAATTATATAAAACGAAATTAAAATACAACAAACAAATATCTATAAACATCGTCTATCCCAACGCAATTATTAATTATACTGTACAATCATGACATAATTTGGTGAATATGATAAAGTAAAAAAAAAAATGTGGATCATAATAAAATTGGGTTACTAGAAATTAGAATGAAAACAATATGCTAAGAAAATAATTAAGTAAGATGAAAATTGAGCTTATAAAATTCTTCATGAAGAAACACATAATGAAATACACTACGGTGTGAAAAAGACAAACGAAATTCGTGTATTTGGGGGCCTTACTATAAAAAATGACAAAATACATCTACAAAAATTAAATAATTGATCAACATGACAACTGAGTCATTGGAATTTTCCCAATGTAGTAAACACGATAAACGTGAACTAAAAAAAAAACCCACTGGTTTCAGTACCAATAGTCAGATATTAGAACAATCCTAAATTAAAAACTCCCTAAAAAAATAATTAATAATGATAAACCCATTTGATTTTCTCTACAAGGAAAATAAGATTAATATATATATATATATATATATATATATATATATATATATATATATATATATATATATATATATATATATATATATATATATATATATATATATATTCTTGAAATAAATTAATTTTTCCTTTTATGAAAATTATTTGTTTGCAACATATTTTCTTTAACAAACAAACGAGAGAATGAGGCTGAAGAAAATATTAATTAAAAAATCCTACATCGTAAACACGAGGAGAATGTATCTGAAGAAAAAAATTCACTTTGTCTTCCCATGAAAATGACATCTTTATAAAATCCTTCATGATAAACATACGAGGAAACATTCGGAAAAAAAATCCATTTGTCTCCATATGAAAACCGGATCCCTGGTACATCTTGCCACTGGCGTTGTCTCCGGGTTGTGTAAAAGGTTTTTAGTATGACCGAGGAGGAGGAGGACAGTGGTGGCCGCCAGGTTTACAAGGTTCTGGTGGTCTCGTGCAGAGAAAAATGTCCTGTGTCTGTGGAGAGTGGCGGAGGGAAAGTGAGGTAGAAAGGGAGAGTGAGGGAGGAAAAGATGGGCAAAGAGAAAGAGGGAATACTGTAAGGAAGTGGATGGAATGAGTAAGTGAGAGAGGGGGAAGGAAGGTTGGCGTCACATGTTCGAGACGAAAACATTTAAAAAAGTCACTTCTGGTCAGTCCCATACACCTGGCGTCACGTTATCTCACACAGGTTGAAGGCCAGGTTCACTTGCCGAGATGATTGTCAACCAATTGGTATTTTTACAAGTAGGTGAGGATATGTTTATGACTTCACACAAGACTGAGTTACACTACAAGGCTTTTATAGGACTTTAAACTGAGTAATGGTTTAGTTTCTATTGAATATTACACCTTTTATTGTCCTTGATTTCAACTAGTTCTCAGTTCTATGTAAAAGCTTGAGATAGGATGACTGGTAGTTCTCTGGACACCTCACCCCTCCCTTCCTCACACATTCCGGAGGTGAAGATAGCCTGGTGGAAGAACCGAATACTTCTGTACCCTATTTATATCTAACCAGTTACGGTGTCACCCATTATTATCATTCCATGGGACCATCGCCTCACATGCCGAGTTGACAGTGGTAGGACTAAGGTGTAGGAGCTGTAAGTACGGCGGACAAAGAGAGACGTTGGACATATTAATAGACGCTTAAGTGAATTTGTTACACCTATCAACATCTGCCTTCTACCTTTTACTATTCATCTTACAAAACAGATCACGTCAAGGCAAGATTTTCAAACTTTCAGCCAATTAACACATTAGAATTGTCCTTAATTGGATCAGCTCAACAAAACAATGAGTGGATCAACTCAACACAATACAACAATGAGTGGATCAACACAACACAACAATGAGTGGATCAACTCAACAAAACAAAATAATAAAAACAATTTGTAGAACAGCTCAAACAAAACAATGTGTAGAATGGCTCAACCGAAACAAAATGGCAATAGAACAACTCAGCAAAACAAAACAAGTAGCAACAGAACAACTCAACAAAACAAAACAATGTGGAGAACAGCTCAACAAAACAAAACAATAAACAATTTATGGAACAGCTCGCCAAAACAATGATATGGAACGAGCTCAACAAAACAATGCTGTGGGATCAGCTCAACAAAACAATATGGCAGAACAGCTCAACAAAAACAATATGTGGAACAGCTCAACACAACCAACAAAAATGTGGCCGGAACAGCTCAACAAAAACAAAAACAATGTGTGGAACAGCTCAACAAAACAGAATTTATGCAGAACAGCCAACAAAGCAAAATTTATGGAACAACAAAAAAAAATGTATGGATCAGCTCAACAACAAAACACTGTGGCAGATCGGCTCAACAAAAACACTGTGGATCAGCTCATATATAAAAACACTGTATGTGGATCAGCTCAACAAAACAATGTGTGGATCAGCTCAACAAAACAATATGTAGATCAACTCAACAAAAACATTGTATTAGATCAGCTCAACTTAAAGCACTTCTTATGAATCCAGCTCAAACAAAACAATAACATATGGATCAAAGCTCAACAAAACAATATGTGGATCAGCTCAACAACAAAACAATGTGGATCAGCTCAACAAAAACAATATGTGGATCAGCTCAATAAAAACAATATGAATCAATTCAACTGACAAGTAATGGTCAAGCAACAAAACAATATGCGGATCAAGCTCAGCAAAACATTATGTGGATCAACTCAACAAAACAATGTGGATCAGCTCAACAAAATAATATTAATGGATCAGCTCAGCAAAACAATATTGAATCAATTCAACAAAACAATGTATGGATCAGCTCAACAAAAGTCACAACAAAACAGAAGCACCTTACGTAATTAACACAATGGTACGAAAAAATATATTAATTGTCAACAAGTTTCACAGATGTTACAGTGCATGACGGCAAAATGATTCACAAATCATAAATCACAACACAGGTGACAATCTCGAGCGAGATTTATTAATGTTTGTAGCAGTGTCGACTGATTTTCAGTCTTAGATCACCCTGGAACACTGCACCACGGGAATAGCTAAAATACATTTCAATATAACACACAGATTTAACCAACACAAGTCACTAATGATGACACTTTTAAACAGATTGAGAGACAAGCAAGATGGGATTAGTGATACACGGTTAATAATGTTTTGAAGGTTCTGCCCACTGTTCTGTCACGCTAACACCAGATACTGTTTACTCCCACACAGAAAGGAATGGAACCTGTGTATTTTGAAACCTCAGAAATCATATTATTTTACTGTAAGGTCAGGAATCGACTTTCTTCCATCTGATGATGACTGCCAGACGTTATCATGTACCTCAAAACCACGCCACCTAACGGGGCGTAGTCTCAGTACACATCATTTCGATCGTAGATTAAGCAACGGATTGACGGTGTTGAAGGAACTTGAACGGCAGGTTATATACCGTGCACACTTAACCAAAACCATAGAGGATAAAGGAGGTACAGACAGGGCAAAGTGTATAGAACCTTCCAGGCCGCTTGGGGCTACCAGATAGTTTACACCTCTACAGTATACATTTACTTACATCACCCATGGTCCCAACAATACAGTAGGAAATATTACTGTTATCTGGGGATGTGTTATGCTTAGCAAGTATTACTACACGTTGAAACTAAAATGAAAAATAAAATTGCAACTTGCCACTCCGTCAACTAGTGATACATTTAATGAATGAAGCAAAACATTCTCACCACCTGTGTCGATAAGTACTTTACAGACTCACATCTCTAGGCTGGTCATGCACTCGTTTTAGAAAAGTGTTACTTGGGTCAGGCTGCAGTATTTCATAAAAAGATGCACTCATAAAGTCATCATAAACAACGACCGAAATGGGGATCCTTTAGTGTGTTATAAACACGTTTTACTATGACATAAAAGATGTTTCTCATCATAAGGAGTTCTATCTCATAAGTTTTTATTGCTGTTGAACTAGTGTAATTGCTAACCTTGTTATGGATTTAAAGATTTTAGGTTATGTTTGTATTCGTTTCCACATTTTTCTTGGAAAGTTGAACATAAATGAATGCAATTGTATATACATCCGTCTTTGAAAGCTGAACAGAAACATAATAGGCCTACATATATAAATTTACTTATACCTAAATGTTTGTCAGATTCGCTCTTATAGTACAGTAATTTTCTGAACTCAACAACTTAACATACATCCATCACTGTAACTACATCTCAGAGGTTTGTATCCCTTCAGGTGCTTAAACTTACTCGACACATCTGAGTCACTAATTATACAGCATCCACAGTCTGACCATGTTGCCCATTACTGGAACACTCGAGCATACTGTGTATTGGTGAATCATACATATTACTTCTCTTTTATAAAACAAACGGTCACTACTCCAGAGACGCGATACAACAGGAGAGGTTTAGGAAAATCTTAAAACTGCACAAATGGGAAACTAGAAAAACGAATCAAGAGAACGAGGACTCGGTTTACCTTTGCCCGCGACCCGTACAGTAAATTGAAACACCTTTATTGTAATGTACCATTTCTTTTTAGTTTCGTGTATCGTGCAGGTGAGAGGAGTATAAACAATACTTTATCCCCGATGTGAAGAAACCAGGCCAGACTTACCTCTCTCTGTGATTGGCCACATTCTTGGCTCTTCCCAAGCGTGTGCTCCTTCACATCCTGGAAGAAAGAAAAGAATGTTTTCATTTACTGTGGCGGCTGAGTAATAGTAACAGACACAACACCAACAGGAATCTACAGTATCTGACACTGGTGCCTTATGTGTCTATGAAGGTGGCATTACTGCATTCCTCTTCTTATGTATCTAAACATGTACTGTATATGTCTATTATAGAATATAATGAGTGATTGAAATACTTTTGACTTATGACAATATATCACTCATACTTTTTTCTAATGATATTTATTTCTGTTCTGAAATCATATTGATGGTAAACTTTCTTCGCTATACACTGCCTCTATATACTAGTTGTTGGTGTAATCATTTAGTACCATCACCTGCCGTGTACACACCAGAAACTCGGGAGTCTGATGTTGGGGTGGGGGGGGTGAGTTTATCGGTCAAGGCTCTCCAGGTGGCAGCATCACCAGGCCTCACTTTACGATCAACAATTCACTTTGCACTAAAATGCTAGACAAGAATATTTCAAGATAATCTCAAATTTATAATAAATTAAAACATTATTTGAACTCAAGTTGAACTGGATGTGTAAAAGAGGAAAGATTTCATAGATATTAATTGATCTCTTCATTATTAACTTTAGTAATATTTTTATAAAATTTATTTTATCATAAAGCATATATATACAGAGATACTAATTATAAATTAGAATTATAAATTATAAATGTAATACAACTTATCACTACGGTACAGGTAGATAGTAAGTTATTTAATACAACTACGGGAGGTAAATTCAAATAATACCCCCCTCCCAGTTCCTCACGAATCACGACAGTAGGAGAACAAAAGTTTGACCACCGGTGAACCAGCAGAGCCGACTGACACCTACTGCTCCAAGGTTCTTGTATAGAAATTCATAGACTCCTCTGTAAGGCTGGTGTTGGTGGTATGCTGTGTTAACCATTATACGATACACTTTGACAACTGACCACAAGACATGATTCAGTGAGGAAGATCAACTGATATGAACAAGCAAACAGAATTTCTTGGGTGTTCAAGTAACCTTAACATGATAGGAAAGCTATTGAAGAAATTTCACTAAACTGGTGGATCCTAGAACTAAAATTGTTCTTGGACACGCTGCCCTTTGATAGTGAGACATTAGTGTACTAAACTACATAAGTTTTCCGCGGTCATGTTCTCAATTGCTGCGTCGCACTACTGTAAAGTATAGCTACTTTAAGGACAACTGCACAGAAAATGAGGTGACACTCATAAGTTTCATATCAGATATCAATAATACGTTTTATCGAGAGGGAAAAATTAAATCCACAGCCACTCTTTGAAAATTGAATTGTAAACTTTTCAAAATTTGGCAATACGGCTCACATCACGACAATGGTGCGGCGTCACTGTAGGCATGAGAGGGTACACATAGCAAATAACTGGCACCTATAAGGCCTTAGACTTTGTTTCTAATGACGTCGCGGATGAGGCGGAGCCATGGAAGATGTAGTGGTGTGTTGAATCACGTGACTGCCTCTAGGACAGTGGTGTATCAAGCATAAGCGGATTAAATACGGAAAATGGCTACAATCATATGTTTAGCTTTCGGGCAGCTCTATTATGTCAACCTGCTGGGCATATGAGTGTACCCAGAGTGATAGGAGAGATTCTGTAACATTTCATCGGTAAGTGTTTAAGTTTTAATTAAGTTCTATCAAGCAGAAGTTCCAGTTTAGTATCATTCCACTAGATACTTGTAATATTACGATATGGTATGTAATATGCCCCTCCCCCTGGTGCTGATGGTTATAACTGTATTGTGTATTGTGGTGTACTCAAGGTAGTATTATATTGTTTACAAAATAGGGCTGCGAGTTAAATAAAAGATAACTTATGAAATGCTTTGCTTTGAGGCAACAATATGGCCGCTAGCTCCGCCCACTTGATTCAAGAATACTGCACGGAGGCTGGCGTCATGCCGCCTCCATGTGTTAAAGCACCTTGGTTTAAGGCGTCTTTCTGAAACGATACTTTCATTCCCGACATTCCTATTTGCTCATTTTTTCATTGTATTGCGGAAAATTTGACATATTTTGTTATTGTAAATTCGTACGCCTGTTTCAAAGCGATTTATAAATAATTTATCACCAGAAATATTAAGACCAAGTCAAGGCTGTGAAGGATCCGACATGTGTTATGACTTACCTAAGAGTCCTCGAGTGTTTGTTTGGGTCGAAATAGCGGAAGTTTTCTCCTGTTGTAATGATGACACGAAGACAAAAAATAAGCCGAAAGGAATGTCAACTTTCGTTTTTGATCAGACAACTTTAGAAATAAATGAAGGCAGTAACTTAGCTGGGAAGTGCCATATTTTTTATAGCTATGATCTTGGAGTTTAAGACATTTTACTTCTGAAGAACATAGTAACTAACAATTGTAATGATGAATATATGGATAACCCTAACAGCACCAGGGGGACTATGTTACATTAGGTACGGGTAGGTTAGGTTAGCGATTGGGGATTTAATCATAAGGTTAAAATAAGATGAGATGCGTAATCTTCAGGTGATCAGAATACACACTGTATATGCCAAGTAACAACAATGTGGAGCTTCCTGTGTCGAGTTAAGCTGGCCCCCTTGTTGATATCAGTACACAAGGCCATGCTCACCCGCCTCATGCGACCCAACTGACGTAAGTAATAATAATCGGAGAACCAACACAGAAATGCAATTCTTATATGTGAATGTGACTATTGTGTTACTTATTTCTCTCTCTCTCGTTACACTCTTTACTTACATTCGGAAACAATATTAAAATTACGCAACAGGATTTTGTTTTTGTTTTTACTAATCAAGCGGTATTTAGTTGGCAGATGCATTAACACGTATACTGTATTTCAAATCTATTAGAAAGTAATTGAAATTAGCATATCTGTCTCTCTGTCTGTCTGTTTGTCTCAACACAAAGAACTACAAACTAACTGTCAGTCCAACAACAGATTGTACCATGAAAGCACAACACCACTTTAAAATGTAAAACAAAACAACTTATGAAAGAAAAACTCCACGTATACTGTTTATCATTATTACTGTGATACAGCCCGTTAACAGAGAGAGAGAGAGAGATGAGCTGGAAACCTTCAGTAAGCCTCGAGTCAGCTGTGGGTGGACCAGTGGCACAATACGCGTCACCTCACCTGCCATTAATCCCAATCAGCCACCAGTTGATTATGGGGTAAAGGAGTAAGGAGCAGCAGGTGGTGGACAATATGTGGTACAGTACAAGGAAGAACTTCTGTTTTATCAAGTTAATGTACTGTTACTTCTTTCACTTCGTTGTACGATAGAAGAAAGGTCACGGCCATTTTAGCTCCCGGGATTAATTGGCAGTGCAATGGCTAGTGTTAGTTGTGAGCAGTGTGTGTCCTTCTGAGGGCCGAGTTAGTGAAGGTCAAGGACGAAAACTTGAAATTAAAGGCCAATGGAGGTTGTGAGGAGAGGAACGACCAAACTGGTGGTGAAGAAAGATAAAGAGACGAATACAGCGAAGTGTACTAACTTTCTTAATCTGTTAGAAAACGAATTAGACTGGAATATAGTCAAGGACAGGGCTGACAAGGAAGGTACGAAAACCTTAATTGTTGGGTGATTCTCAGGTACGGTACCTGGATAGAGCTTTTTGTGGTAAAAATAAAAATAGGATGAGGGTGTGTTTGCCAGGAGCTGGGGTGGGGGATATAGTTGACAGGATGGACAATATCTTGTTTAGTAATGGGAACAATGCCTCAGCGCAGGAGGCAATGAATGATATTGGCCGGTGTAGGAGTGAGGAGCTTCTTGATAAGTTCAAGCCAGCTGTTGAACATATTAGGATGAAGGGAGGGATCCCTATCATATGTGGTGTCCTGCCTAGAAGAGGAGTGGGCAATAAATAGTTGTCAAGGGCAGTTGGTGTCAACGGCCGTCTTGACAGATATTGCAAGTCAATATCAGTCTCATTCATTGACAATAGGAACAACTTCTATGACAGAAGGAACCCTTATGCTAGGGATGGGGTACATTAATCTAGGGATGGAGTGGCAACCCTGGCTGGCTCTCTCGAGAGGGCAGTTTTAAAGATCAGGGCCAGATTCAGAGAAAAGTGGGCAGCTGCCCAGGGGCCTCCACATGTGCGGTAGTAGCTATATCAGGGCTGGTCGACTTGAAACCACATGAATGACTCCAGTCATGTCTCACTTTTGTGTGTGTGTTGGGAATTTGTACACTATCAATAAATATACAGTTAATTAAAAATTTCTCAATGTTCTAATTTCTCAATATAACTGCATATGGCTTCAAAATTCTCCAAAGAAGTGTTCAAATTTCAAAATTTTCCCTGGGGGCTTACAGCGCCCCCCGGAACTCCCAGATGTTTAGGTTCGCTTCACTCCCACCCCACCCACTTGGATAGTTATAATGAGGGGGCCTCCACAAAGAGGCTGCCCATGGGCCTCCACAGGTCTAAATCCGGCACTGCTAACGATGTTGAAGTCTTTAAACTGCTAGGGGAACATGTGAGCATGGAGGTGGAGGAGACTGCAGTGGGAGCGGGTAAACAGAGTGAAAGGTTACAGAGAAATAGTGTTAAGAATGATGACAAAGCTAAATTAGGCAAGGAGTTAAAACCTAAACACGACAAAGAGAGGACTCAGAACACGACTAACTTAAGTGTCTACTACACAAACAGTAGAAGTATGAGAAATAAAATGGATGAAATCAGGGCATTGGTATGTAATAAAAATTCGATATAATAGCATTTACCGAAATATGGATAAACTTAGACTCACGTGAGTTACCTGTCGAATACCAAATTAAAGGTTACAAATTATTCCATACTGATAAGCAGATTAGGAAAGGAGGCGGAGTAGCAATCTATGTCATGGATAATCTGATGTGCATAATCAATAGATAAATCAAAACTGAACTGAATACAGAAACAATTTGGTTAGAATTATCAGATGGTAGGGAAAAATTAATCATAGGAGTAATATATAGACCTCCTAATCTCAATAGAGTGAATGAGCGACTTATTTGGGATGAAATACACAAGGCATTCAGACATAGCCAAGTCAGAGTAGGCGACTTTAACTTTAGTCTAATAGACTGGACTGACCTTATGGGTAACTCAGAATCAGAAGATTTTCTTGAAACAGTTCAAGACTGTTTCTAAGTCAACATATAGTCAAATCCACTCGGGGTAATAATATACTCGATTTAGTTCTTCAAACAGGAAAACCTCATTAGTGATGTCGAGGTAGGGAACGAATTAGCAAACAGCGATCACAAAGAAATAAGATTTAAAGTAGAACTTAATGTCCGACGCAAAAAAAAAAATCCATTTAAGTCCCAGATTTCAAAGGGCAAACTTTGATGGGTTGAAATGGCAGCTGAGGGGGTGAACTTACATGACCTCACACAATGTACCCACAGAGAACCTCACAAAATATGACGGATGAGGATGACCTGATCACGAGATCTGAGGTTGACGAGTTCCACAACAATTTAAATAATGAGTTACTTAATGCACAAAGGCAGAATGTACGATAAAGAAAACTCAGATCAAATAACAATGACCCAAAATGGATAAATAATTATTTAAAGAATGTTATTGGACAAAGGAAGGCTATAGGTAGAAGAGACTTAATCGTGTACAGTTTACCTCTGAGATTATTATAAGGTATTGGCCAGTAGGGTTAATAAGACCGAGATAAGAAAAGCAAAGAGAAATAATGAACTGAAGGTGGAAAGGGAGGTGAAGTCAAACCCCAAGGGATTCTGTTGAATGTATCAAACTAAAACACGAGGCAAGATTGAACCAATACAATCAGATACCGGCGAGCTGATAACGACGGAGAAATGAGCAATAATCTCAATAGATATTTTTCAATAGTTTTCACCACCAAAAATTTAAATGCGATACCCGAGGCACCGACTATATACAGAGATAGTGAAAAAAATAGATTAAGCGAGATAGTAGTGACTAGTAACGACGTTAGTAAGAAATAAACAAGCTAATGCCTAATAAGTCGCCAGGTCTCGATGAGATATTTGCCAGAGTATTAAAGGACTCTAGGGAAAGGTTTAGTATGTCCTGGGCCAATTTGTTTAACATGGCATTAAAAAACGGTGTAGTACCAGAATCCTGGAAGATAACGAATGTAATACCGGTTTTCAAGAAGGGAGATAGATCACTATCCTCTAACTACCGTCCAATCAGTTTAACATCAATTGTAGGCAAGTTGCTCGAAGCAATAATTTCAAACTCTATTCGAAATCACCTGGAGAGGCACGGGTTGATCAATAATTCCAGACATGGCTTCACAAGTGTGCGTTCATGTCTAATAAATCTATTAACATTCTTTTCAGTTGTTTTCGAATCAGTGGGTGACGGACACGTTTATGATATGGTATACATCGACTTTAGCAAAGCCTTCGACAGTCTCCCACGAGAGACTAATAGGAAAAGTGAAGGCTCATGGGATTGGAGGAGATATTCTAAAAAGGATTAGAGCGTGAGTTCTGGTCACCGTACTGCAGAATTCAGAGAACAATGACAAGACTAATCCCAGACATTAGGAACCTTGAGTACAGAGACAGATTAAAGCATCTTAATTGGTACTCCCTCGGGAGACGTAGAGTGAGGGGCGAGGTGTGTAAATGGAAGTCAGGGTTAAAAAGGTGATATCATAAAGGTACTCAAACTATCCAACCAGGAGCGATTTCTTAGTAATGGTTTAAATTAGTCAAATTAAGATTTAGGCGCGAGGTAGGCAAAGATTAGTTTGGAAATAAAGCAGTGGATGAATGGAACAAGTTACCAAACATCATCATCAACTCGAATACTATGGATAACTTCAAATATAGGTTGGATGGATATATGAGCGATTGGGGATGGGTGTAAACAGGATTGCCCAGTATGGGCCAATAGGCCCACTGCAGTTTCCTTCATTCTTATGTGTGTGTGTGTGTGTGTGTGTGTGTGTGTGTGTGTGTGTGTGTGTGTGTGTGTGTGTGTGTGAGTGTGTGTGTGTGTGTGTAATAATTAATAATAAGGTTTTTTATAGAGTTGCAGCCGGTGGCTGAAAATGTACAAACTTACAAACTGTGTGTGTGTGTGTGTGTGTGTGTGCGCTTGCGTGTCTGGTCACACTGCATGATACATTTTTAATTCCACTCTGCTTATTACAGACCAAGTAAAGTTGCTAGTGATTCATGTTAACACTTGAAGGGTGTGTTCACGTCGAATATATAAGTAAGATGACAATAAGAACAATGTTCATCATGTCTCAATAAATAATAAAATTTTTCTCGCAATACATAAGTTACAATATATAGAGTATGTGGTGTATTAGGTCACAGTATACAGCAACTACTGTAGAGGGCGCTCAGTGCTCTTCTAAAGGCAGAGTAAACCAATAGAAGAAGTAAACAAACGTGTTAGCAGTATTACTGAAGTGGTGAAATTACAAACGCACAAGAACACCTGTGCAGGCTTTACAGCGCAGTACGAGGTAACCCCAGATACGTCTAACTCCCGTCACTAAAGTGTAAATTCCATCCCATCCCACAAAACTGGTGATCCGACCAACACTGAGAACAGAGCACGACAATAAGGCAACAACATTTATAGAAATCGTCTACTTTACAATGATCATTAATGTGGTTCACGCTCATTATTATTTCCCACACATTATTACGATGTTCTACTTCCCACTTTTCTTGTAACTGTGTCCTATTTATGTGACGGTACCATTTTAGAAGGAATGTAACAACCGAATGGACACAGCTCGTCTCCTGTCCTAAGGGTCGTTGGTTCGTGCCACCTTGTTCACCCAGCTGCAAATTGGTGCCTAATTTTACAGTTGAGAAAAGAGAAGTCGGTCAAAATGAGTACCGGTCAAAATGAGTACCAGTCATGATGCCTCCCTGTTTACCGAAAATTAGACTTGGTTTGGTGCTGTATCTACACTGCCCACTTTTACTTTCTTCTTTTCACACGCTGACAGATGTTCCACTGATTTATCTTTGTACTGTGAAGCAATATGTATGTAGTGGATCATGTAATATTGTAATAATACTCCTTAATAACTGCACCTACTATTGTATTGTATTTTAAATTGTTTTGTATTATGTCTCGTCATTCAATGGTATACTGAATACGAGTATATATAAATTCCCGAGAATAAATATTTATTATTAGTATTATTATTATTAGTATTATTAGTATTAGTATTAGTATTATAGATACATGTTACAATACATTACAACAGGTTGATATATATTTTTCCCATTTTGTTTAACTTTATATTTTAGTTTAAGTTGTATTCATCTGCCACAATGAAGTTTCCTAAACTCACTGGCTAGTGGGCTCTGGTAACTCAATACCTCATCAAGGGCATTCATTTCTATAATCACTTTCTGAAGATATCTGTGACCATGAACATGGGGTGATGATCAGTACGGGCCAGAACATCCTAGTACACACAAGAAACTACTACTTAGAGTTTCTTGTGAATATACTTAAACAAAATCTGTTAATGAAAATGAAGTGTTATGTTTCGCAGAATATAAACTTTGGAGAGAAGCACACAAAAGTTTGATTACTTAGCGAACATAATTTTACTGTCTAATCTCTTGTTAAAGAAAGAGCAGGACGCAGTGCACTTTAGGTTTATTTAATGAAAGTTCACGTTGGTGTTGTTGCTGCAGGCGCCTTAACTACCACTGTTCACTGACTCTTGACTTTTTACAACCCACACCTTTTTGAATGCATGGTTGAGCAGAATCAATACAAATTATAAATGGCAACAAATAGTGGTTCGCTCCTCCCCACACGTCATGGTATGGGAAAAAAAGGTGTCAAAATTTAAGACAAAAATCGTCTTTGCCAATAAACTTGTCACTATTTACCTCCCAAGTTAAAAAAAAAAATACCCGAAATAATACACGGATAAGCAGCAGTGAAGCGTCAACATAAACAATTGTAGCACCTGAGACGGAATGAGGGACAGGAAACGACGTACAAAAATTGATAACGATATAATAAGAGAACAGCTGATCTTAGTCATATACTGTACAGTCACGGACAAAAGTTCGTAGATTCCGATCTGGAGAAATGTGGATATTGAATCTCTGAGCTTTTGAGTCTTTTGAGTCCGTATACCCAGCAGTACTTGGAAACCTGGATGTTAATCGATTTGCGGATCGTATTCCGGGGTAATGGTTAGCCAGTGCAGTTGGCGAGTTGTCCGGTCTTCTCGGACTATTCCTTGACACTGGGTCATGCAGCTCGTTAACTTAGGGTGTGGTTATGTATTTGTTGTGTTGGCGACAGCTACACCTTTAACAAATTCACGCCTAGGTGGCCCTTGGACCGGCCATCTTCGTTACACGAGGGACACACACACACACGCGCGCGCGCACACTCAAACTACTCAGAGAAGCGCGCTGTCTGTTGGTAAACAGAACAACTTATTTATGAAGCTTCAGACTCAAAAGCTGAGAGATTCAATGTCCATATTACTCCAGATCGGAGTCTACGAACTTTTGTCCGTGACTGTATATACAGACTATAGTACATTTTTATAATACTGGTGTGGTATATAACTACATTCTCGCATTGATATCCCACCCATTCGTACGATCATGAATACTATCATACAAGCGTTATTACATGCACATACACAAGTCTATGTACACAAACATTTACACCCCGCACCTCACATTAGCAAGCAACATCCTTGGTTGTATTTTGTATATCTACTCCCGCACACACCTCAGATTACTTCCATCCACACTATCATAACCACTGCTGTCTCACGCACCCACACACATACCCTCCACAATACCCACATTCACCAATCCACCCACACTCACCCGCCGTCATACACCCGCCACAACACCAACAGTCATACTCCTCCTCCTCTCTCTCTCTCAACCTCAGTGATGACACCCACACATCTCCCAGGGTAACCGAGTCCCCCTAGAAAGCTTCCCACATAAAACATCAACACAACAACAGCCGCCTCCACAAAGCTACCACCACAACCCAGGAAGGAACATATCCTAATTATCCGGTCGACGACATATGCGGGTTCTGTTAGTTATCTCTCGTCTCGCTTCCCTGTTTTCTACGATTCGAGTTAGTCATCCCTGGGGGCATTTTCAGTGTTCATATTGTTATCCTTTACGACATTTTTTCTTGAAACAGTAATTGTGCCTTATTATTTCCCTCAGTGTGTGTGGTGACTGGTCCCCTTGTATAACTATTTTGTTTATCTCCAACATGTTACAATAGGTTTTCTTTTAAATAATTATAGGTAAAGTAGCTCTCTCGATATAATTCATGGAAAACCGAGATAATTTTCTCAAACTTCGTATTGACGCCTTTTACCATTCCGAATCCTTTAAAATACCTTTAAAATGATTCATCTTAAGGTAGCAATATTACAAAGCCATCGCCTCAAAACAAATACATCACACATCAGAGACTTTCAGAGACTTTCTGAGACTCCCAGGACGAGGGCCACCAGACAAGCTCCCAGGACGAAGGGCACCAGACAAGCTCCCAGGACGAGGGGCACCAGACAAGCTCCCAGGACGAGGGGCACCAGACAAGCTCCCAGGACGAGGGGCACCAGAAAAGCTCCCAGGACGAGGGGCACCAGAAAAGCTCCCAGGACGAGGGGCACCAGAAAAGCTCCCAGGACTAGGGGCACCAGACAAGCTCCCAGGATGAGTACCAGACAAGCTCCGGACGAGGGCACCAGACAAGCTCCCAGGACGAGGGGCACCAGACAAGCTCCCAGGACGAGGGACACCAGACAAGCTCCCAGGACGAGGGGCACCAGACAAGCTCCCAGGACGAGGGGCACCAGACAACTCCCAGGACGAGGGGCACCAGACAAGCTCCCAGGACGAGGGGCACCAGACAAGCTCCCAGGACGAGGGGCACCAGACAAGCTCCCAGGACGAGGGGCACCAGACAAGCTCCCAGGACGAGGGGCGGGCACCGTCAGTAGGTAGTAGGGGCCACCAAACAGGGAGGTACTACCGCCTGGGAAGATATTGAAGCATAATGTTTTGCTCCAATGTAGTCCCTTGCTGGCATCACAAAAATTGTGAACAAGTTCCAGGTATGGATGTGCCTTTCTGCCTCATTTACACACAATTGCAGGGTCTCAAAATACATATATCATTTCTCATTATGATATTCTATTATTCTCCCATTACGAGGGTATTAAAACTATAATCATCATCATCATCATAATAATTATAATTAATCTATTTCGCCCCCGCGATGACGTGGGTCATTGAAAATGACCCGGGCGGGCTAATGTCCGTAAAAGAAAAAGAAAATAGACAAGCTCCCAGGACGAGGGCGGGCACCAGACAAGCTTCCAGGACGAGGGGCACCAGACAAGCTCCCAGGACGAGGGGCACCAGACAAGCTCCAGGACGAGGGGCACCAGACAAGCTCCCAGGACGAGGGGCACCAGACAAGCCCCAGGACGAGGGGCACCAGACACATCAGGACAAGGCACCAGACAATCTCCAGGACGAGGGCACCAGACAAGCTCCCAGGACGAGGGGCCACCAGACAAGCTTCCAGGACGAGGCACCAGACAATCTCCCAGGACGAGGGGCACCAGACAAGCTCCCAGGACGGGCACCAGACAAGCTCCCAGGACGAGGGGCACCAGACAAGCTTCCAGGACAGGAGCACCAGACAAGCTCCCAGACGAGGGGCACCAGACAAGCTCCCAGGACGAGGGGCACCAGACAAGCTCCCAGGACGAGGGGCACCAGACAAGCTCCCAGGACGAGGGGCACCAGACAAGCTCCCAGGACGAGGGCACCAGACAAGCTCCAGAACGAGGGGTACCAGACAAGCTCCCAGACGAGGGGCACCAGACAACTCCAGACGAGGGGCACCAGACAAGCTCCCAGAACGAGGGGCACCAGACAAGCTCCCAGGACGAGGGCACCAGACAAGCTTCCAGGACGAGGCACCAGACAACTCCCAGGACGAGGGGCACCAGACAAGCTCCAGGACGAGGGGCACCAGACAAGCTCAGGACGAGGCACCAGACAAGTCCCAGGACGAGGGGCACCAGACAATCTCCCAGGACGAGGGCACCAGACAAGCTCCCAGAACGAGGGGCACCAGACAAGCTCCCAGGACGAGGGGCACCAGACATGCTTCCAGGACGAGGGGCACCAGACAAGCTCCCAGGACGTGTGGCGGGCACCAGTCAGTCGGTAGTAGGCAGCTACCAAACAGGGAGGTATTACCGCTTGGGAAGATATTGGAAGCATAATGTTTTGTCTAATGGTAGACCCTGCTGCCATATGGCATCACAAAAATTGTGACCAAGTTCCAGGTTGGTGATGTGCCTTTCTGCCTCATTTACACACAATTGCAGGGTCTCAACATACATATATCATTTCTCATTATTGATATTCTTATTTTGTTTATTTTTTATTTCTGGCTCTTTATTATTACAGAGGGTATTATTATTATTATTGTTATTATTATTATTATTATTATTATTATTATTATTATTAATTTTTATAAATTATTATTATTATTATTATAAATTATTATTTTCGTTTATTATAATTGTTATTTATTTTAAAATATTTTTATTAATTATTATTATTATTATTATTATTATTATTATTATTATAATTATTATTATTATTATTATTATTTTCTTTGATTATAATTATTTATTTTATATATTTTTATTAATTTTATTACTATTATTATTATCATCATCATCATCATAATAATTATAATTATTTTATTCTATTTTCGCCCCCCACGCCTTGATGTGGGTCATTGAAAATGACCCGGGCGGGCTAATGTTAAAGAAAAAAAAAAAAGTCAAGCTCCCAGGACGAGGGGCGGGCACCAGTCAAGCATCAAGGACGAGGGGCACCAGTCAATCTACCAGGACGAGGGGCACCAGACAAGCTCTCATGACGAGGGGCGGGCACCAGTCAAGCATCAAGGACGAGGGGCACCAGTCAATCTACCAGGACGAGGGGCACCAGACAAGCTCTCAGGACGAGGGCACCAGACAAGCTCAGGACGAGGGGCGGGCACCAGTCAATCATCAAGGACGAGGGCACCAGTCAATCGACCAGGACGAAGGGCACCACACAAGCTCTCAGGACGAGGCGGGCACCAGTCAAGCATCAGGACGAGGGGCACCAAGCTCCCAGGACGAGGGGCACCAGTCAATCTACCAGGACGAGGGCACCAGACAAGCTCTCAGGACGAGGGCGGGCACCAGTCAAGCATCAAGGACGAGGGCACAGACAAGCTCAGGACGGGGTGCCAGTCAATCTACCAGGACGAGGGCGCAAACAAGCTCTCAGGACGAGGGCGGGCACCAGTCAAGCATCAGGACGAGGGGGCACCAGTCAATCTACCAGGACGAGGGGCACCAGACAAGCTCTCAGGACGAGGGGCACCAGACAAGCTCTCAGGACGAGGGGCGGGCACCAGTCAAGCATCAAGGACGAGGGGCACCATCAATCTACCAGGACGAGGGCACCAGACAAGCTCTCAGGACGAGGGGCACCAGACAAGCTCAGGACGAGGGGCGGGCCAGTCAAGCATCAGGACGAGGGCACCAGTCAATCTACGGGCAAGGGGCACCAGACAAGCTCTCAGGACGAGGGGCACCAGACAGCTCTCAGGACGGGGGCACCAGACAAGCTCTCAGGACGAGGGGGCACCAGTCAATCTACCAGGACGAGGGGCACCAGACAAGCTCTCAGGACGAGGGCGGGCACCAGTCAGCATCAGGACGAGGGCACCAGTCAATCTACCAGGACGAGGGGCACCAGTCAATCTACCAGGACGAGGGCACCAGACAAGCTCAGGACGAGGCGGGCACCAGTCAAGCATCAGGACGAGGGGCACCAGTCAATCTACCAGGACGAGGGGCACCAGACAAGCTCTCAGGACGAGGGGCACCAGACTCAGGACGAGGGCCACCAGTCAAGCATCAGGACGAGGGGCACAGTCAATCTACCAGGACGAGGGCACCAGACAGCTCTCAGGACGAGGGCACAGACAGCTCAGGACGAGGGCACCAGACAGCTCTCAGGACGAGGGCACCAGACAAGCTCTCAGGACGAGGGCACCAGTCAATCTACCAGGACGAGGGGCACCAGACAGCTCTCAGGACGAGGGCACCAGTCAATCTACCAGGACGAGGGGCACCAGACAAGCTCTCAGGACGAGGGCACCAGACAAGCTCTCAGGACGAGGGGCACCAGACAAGCTCTCAGGACGAGGGCGCAGACAAGCTCTCAGGACGAGGGGCACCAGTCAATCTACCAGGACGAGGGGCACCAGACAAGCTCTCAGGATTAGGGGCACCAGTCAATCTACCAGGACGAGGGGCACCAGACAAGCTCTCAGGACGAGGGGCACCAGACAAGCTCTCAGGACGAGGGGCGGGCACCAGTCAAGCATCAAGGACGAGGGGCACCAGTCAATCTACCAGGACGAGGGGCACCAGACAAGCTCTCAGGACGAGGGGCACCAGTCAATCTACAGGGGGCCAGCAATCTGCCAGTCAATCTACCAGGACAAGGGACGGGCACCATTCATCTCCCAGGACGAGGGCCACCAGACGACTATGAACACTGGATCAGGATATACGCGGACTGTCAAAGTTATATTTGGTCCTTTAAATGTGCTTAGTGAACGTAACCTTTTAAAGATGTTCTAAGAATAATGTTGGAGCCATTTTGAGGAATATTTTTGTGTTCTATTTTACATAACTATTTACGTACGTATTTAGATAATTTTACGAATTAAATTCACACGTAGAAACCTTCAAGAATCCTAGCCGACCGAAATAATTATACTGATGCCTCGGGAAACGTTACCTGCAGGGTCTTTTAGTGTTCTATCTCCTCGTTTTATTATTAGTTATCTTTACTTATTATCTTACTTTCATGTATTTCCCCTCCTTCCTTCCCCTCCTTCCTTCCCCTTCCTTCCTTCCTTCCTTCCTCAATTACTACAGTCACTAACTTTCCAAACTTGCCTTGTCTTTCACCCCCTCACGTACTGTATCTACTTGATCATCTCTTCTTCTCTCTATCTCACTTCTTCCCCATTTCTCTCCTCACCTACTGTCCTTCCATCTCTCGTCGCCTTTCTTTTTGTCTTATCCTGAAACGCTCTCGAACTTTTCTCTCCTTTTCTCTCCCTCTTTCTCTCACTCTCCCTTCCTCCTTCCTTCCTTTCCCTTCCTGCAACTCCCACTTCTCCTCTCTACCTCTTCCCACTTTCTCTCTTTTCTCTTCCTCTTCTTCTTATTCTTCCTTATTACCCTTTCCTTTTCACCTCCTCTACTTTTCCTTTGGTATTCCCTCTTTCCTCTTCTTCCTTTTCTGTTCTCTCCTCTCTTTTCCTCCTCCTCTTCATTTTCTTCCACTTGGTGTCCATGGCAGGAGAAATGATGGAGAGGAGAAAGAGCGATGAAAAATAGAAAAGAAGGGAGGGAAGCAAGAAGAAAAGGGAGGAGGAAGAAGAGGAGAGCATATAGCAGAGAGGTAAAAGAGATGAAGAAGGGGAGAAGGGACAGAACGAGAGAGAGAAGAAAGGAGATAAAACAGAAGAAAGGGAAGAAAAAGAGGGGAAAAGGTCGAGAAGGCGAGAGAGATAGGAGAAAAGATACAATGGAGGAGAAGAAGGGGAGAGGAAGGGAGGGATGGAGAGAGAAAAGGGGAAGGGAAAGCAGAAGTAGGAAAGGAGTTAAGAAGAACCATGGGAGAGAGGGGAAGATATACAGACAGAGACAGTCAGACAGAGAAAGCGATAAACAGACAGACAGAGAAAGTCATATAATTAGGCAGACAGAGACAGATAGATATACAGACAGAGAGAGAGAGAGAGAGAGAGAGAGAGGGAGGGAGGTGGGTGAACACGACCTGGGGCAGTACAGGGAGCTCAACATGTCGTCACCGGTAATGAGCTGGTTAACTTCAGTCCTCCCCCCCAGGCTTACTTTTGCTGCAGATGAAACTCGCGTTGTGTGTGTGTGGGTGTATAGGGAGGGTGTATGTCTGTGGGGTTATATGGAGGTGTATTTATGAGTGTGTATGTGAGTGAGTGTACGTGTATCTACGACCTGTGGTGTAATGGTCAGCAGTCTTGCCTCGCAATTGTGGACCTGGGTTCGATCCTTGGGCAGGAAGAAACTATGGGCAAGTTTCTTTATGCCATTTGCCTCTGACTATCCAGCAGTAATTGGGGACGTGGAAATTAATCGATTTGCGGATCGTGTTCCGGGGAAGTGGTTAGCCAGTGCAGTTGGCGAGTTGTCCGATCTTCTCGGATTATTCCTTGACACTGAGTCATGCAACTTGTTAACTTGCTGTAGAGTGTGCTGGTTGTGTTGGTGACATCTTCAAAGCTTTAAAGAAATTCACGCCTAGGTGGCCGGCCATCGTCGAACACGAGGGATAACCATTATGTATGGGGATGGATGTCTGTGTCAGTGGGGTGGGGGTGTTTGTAGGTGTGTGTACATAGGTGTGTGTGTGTGAACATGAGCGAATTTTTCAATCTCCACTAAAGCATTCGATGCCCTCACTACTAATGTCGCGGCCTCCTCCGTTCATCCGACGGCAACTCCCTAATTAAAGACGAAGAAGGCATCCTTTAGTGCTGAAAAACGCACTACCAATCGCTGCTCAACCGAAATACCGATGTGGATGTCCTGACTACCAAGCAGGTCCCTCAGCATCCTGAGCTGACCACACCTCAGCTATCCTCCATCCTTGGATGAGGTAGCTACTGCCATCAAACAGATTAAAAATAACGAAGACTCAGAGCCTCATGGAATCCCAGCCGAGGTGTATAAAGCAGTAGGATCTCTACTTACCAGCCATCTCTGTTGCTGTCCATAGCTGGCAAGATTACCAGCCGAGTAGTCCTAAACAGACTTCTTCCTCGGCCGAAAAGCTTCCTCCCAGAATCTCAGTGTGGCTTTAGACCATCACGTGCCACCACTGACATGATTTTTGCTGCACGCCAGATACAGGGAAAAGTACAGAGAACAGCATTTGGACTTGTACATGGCCTTCATCGACAGGGAAGCACTCTGGCAGACCCTCAGTCATTTGGGTGCCCAGCAAAATAGATCGCCATTGTAAAGCAACTCCACGATGGCATGAACAGCAGTGTCCTATGCAAGGCACCGAGTCTGAGTTCTTCCCCATCTAAACAGGATACAGCAAGGATGTGTAATGACACCAACTCTCTTTTCCATTTTCTTGGCTGCTTTCCTTACTCGTGCCAGTGCCAATTTAGCCGGTGAGGTGAACATCCAGTACCGGATGAAGGGACTTTTCATCATAAGACGATGCCAGGCAGGAACAAAGATTTCAGCAGCTTGCATTACTGAACTTCAGTATGTAGACGACATCACCTTTGTTGCTCACACTGAAAGCGACCTACAGGAGATCCTGAACACTGATGCGTATGCAGTATGCACACTTCGGCCTTGAGGTGACTGTACCCAAGACTCAGATTCTTCAGTCTGCCCCTGGTTTCAGCCACACCTTCACCATCCATCCAGGTTAATGGTACTACCCTCTCTAATGTTACCCACTTTTAGTATCTTGGCTCCCACCTTTCCACCACCGCGGACATCGATAAAGAGAGTCAATATCGGATCAGATGTGCATCTCAAGCCTTTGGCAAGCTTTGTACCCATGTCTTGAGCTGTAGGGAGCTGAAATCATCTACAAAGTTGCACGTATGTCGATCAGTGGTCCTACCCAACCTACTGTATGGCAGCGAGACATGGGTTACATACAGGAGGCACCTCAAGGCACTTGAAAAATTTCACCAACGTAGTGTACCTTCCATCCCCCGAGTTCCTTGGGAAGAAAAGAGAACAAATGCCAGTATTCTTGCTGATACCAACTGTAGGAGCATCGAGGCTACCAATACCCATGAACAACTACGTTAGACTGGCCATGTTATCCACATGGGCGACAGTAGATTGCTAAAACCGCTACTTTACAGTCACCGAACGAATGATAAACGTAACGCTGGCGGGCAACGGAAAAGACGTAAGAAGAGTCTTAAGACAAACCTGAAAAACTGCCAAATCGACCCCCTCACCTGGGAGACGATCACTCCACACCGTAACGTTTGGAGGCGCACCACGCGGGGTGTCAATATTTTCGATTTAGCCCGACTGCATACCAAGGTAAAGAAGCGCCAGAGCCGGTAAACGGTGCCACAGCCCTCCCGCACTAGATGTAGCCGGTCCGTATCTGCCTCTCAGTCACCTCGGTGCTCACCAACGAAGATGACATCTTTAATAACTCATATCATTGATACATAGCTGGATGATCGTCATACTCTATTCGAAGTGACAGCAAAGTAGCAGTAGTAGTCTATGTGTGCACCGGGATGTAGGTGTGTATTGGAAAGAATCCAGAGGAGAATGACAAGACTAATCCCTGGCATCAGGAACCTTGAGTACAGAGACAGGTTAAAGCATCTTAATTTGCACTCCCTCGAGAGACGTAGAGTGAGGGGCGACATGATAGAGGTGTATAAATGGAAGTCAGGGTTAAACAAATGGGACATTACAAAGGTACTCAAACTATCCAACCAGGAGCGAACTCGTAACAATGGTTTTAAATTAGACAAATTTAGATTTCGACGTGAAATAGGTAAACACTGCTTTGGAAACAGAATAGTGGATGAATGGAACAAGTTACCAAATATCATCATTAATTCGAATACGCTGGATAGCTTCAAACATAGGTTGGATGGTTATATGAGCAATAGGGGTTGGGTATAAACGGGACTGCCCAGTATGGGCCAATAGGCCCGCTGCAGTTTCCTCCATACATATGTTCTTATGGAGTCTATGTGTGTGTGTGGGGGGGGTGTATGGAATAAATGTGGGTGCATGGGCGTGTTTGTGGGTGTGTATTTATGTGTCTGTATACGTGTTGCGTATTTGAGGGTGACTGATGCATGTATATGGGATAATGTGTGTGTGGGGGTCATGTATGTGTGTTTGATTTTGTGTGGATAATGTGTGCGAATCTTTGTGCGTATGAATGTTTGTGTGTGTATATGTGTAAACATGTGTTTGCGTGGTGCAATGGCCAGAATGCTCGCCTCGGAAGCCAAGTTGACCTGTGTTCGATTCCCGGGCAGAATGAAAATATGGGTAGGTTTCTTTAAGCCATTTACCGTGTCCACCCAACAGTAATTAGGAGCGTGGATGTTAATCGACTTTGTGGATCGTGTTCCAGGGTAATGGTAAGCCAGTGCAGTTGACGGGTTGTCCGGTCTTCTTGGATTATTCCTTGACACTGGGTTAAACAGCTCGTTAACTTAGGCTGTGGTTGTTGTGTTAGTGACAACTTCTACACCTTAAACAAATTTACGCCTAGGTGGCCCAGGGCTGGCCATCCTCGATCATAAGGGGCATCCATTATTATTATAATTATGATGTATATGTGTGTGTTTGTGTATATGTGTATGCATATGTGTGTATAAATGTTAGTGTGTGACGCCAGAGTACACGTCACGCACCATATACAGGTGAGCACCCCATCACCCTATACTTCCTGTGGTCTCTCACCACACCATCACCAAGGCCGCCTCTCTGTGCCCGGTCCTCCAGTATTAAAGACTTTTTATCGAGTATTTCTGTGTCTGTATACCTCTGTCATCCTATCTCCTTGCCCATTCTAGAGTGAGGGGTAGATAGAGAGACACAGGAAGCTCAAAAAGAGAGGAGGAAGAGAAAAGAAAGGAGGGGGGAGGGAGTAGTAGGGGAAAACAGAAGATAGAAGGGAAAGAATAGGAAAAAAAGAGAAGAGGGAAGGAGGAGGAATATGAGGAGAAAGGTAGAGGAACAATTGGAGGTGCATGAAAGGTAGATGTTGACAAGTAACAAGAAAAAATCCACAAGAATGAGGTCTCGACGTCACTAAACACTTGTATATGGTGAACGGGGTAATTGTGCTAGGGGAGTATAATTCTCTTTTAACAATATATTTATTGTTCCTGACATAGTTTTCTCCTATGGCTGCGCTTTTGGCTCGCTCCAGAAAATATATCCACATATTTGCGAAGCCGAAATGTTATCAGTGTTTTTATACTGTTGTTACAAGAAAAAACAATACTCGGTAGAAAAATAAAAAATAATATGGAAGTGATAATGCGGAGGGAAAAATATATATTGAAATTATACATCATAAGCCGGCGGCACCAAAAGATTATTGTGCCTAATAGGACTTCTATTCCATATGAATGCAGAAGCACTTTTATACATCAACATACTTTCACGCGGCGTGGAAAAATGATAGATTTTTCTCCTGGCGATGATGGAAGCTAAAATTTCAAAAGATTGGCTCATCAAACGGGAACAAATGGATCACAATGGCACCTAGCCAAATGGTTTCATTCTATCCCTGTAAAGTAATCAGAATAAATGGCTCCATTAAAAGGCTTTAAACAAACGCATTGCCTCAATAGTCCGCGAGAAAAATGCCCTTTTTGGGTTGATATTTATTTATCAAAGTATTGTTGAGATAATCACCTTGATTAAATGATTTATAACAAAAGGGGATTGGCCAGAAAATTTTGATTAAATGAACAGTTTTGTGGAATTATACTTGGTGGTGGTGGTGGCGGCGGTGATGGTGCTGAGAGTGGTGGTGATATTGGTGGGGATAGTAGTGGCGACAGTGGTGGTGGTGGCGATAGTGCTGAGAGTGGTGGTGATATTGGTGGGGATAGTAGTGGCGACAGTGGTGGTGATGGTGGCGATAGTGCTGAAAGTGGCGGTGATATTGGTGGGGATAGTAGTAGCGACAGTGGTGGTGGTGGTGGCGATGGTGCTGAGGTGGTGGTGATAATAGTGGTGACAGTGGTGGTATTATTGGTTGTGTTAGTGGTGGATATTGTGGGAATAATGGTGGTGGTGTTTGTGGTCGTAGTGTGGTATGGAGTTGGTGGTGGTAGTAATGGTGATTGTGATGGTAATGACGGTGGTGGTAATAGTAGTGGTGGTGATGGTATGGTGGTGGTGTTGGTGATGGTGGTGGTGTTGGTAATGGTGATGGTGGTGAAAGTAGTGGCGATGGTGGTGAAGGTTGTCGTGGTGGTGGTAACGGTGGTGGTAAAGGAAGTGGTGAAGGTTGTGGTGGTGGTGATGGTGGTAATAATGGTGGTTGTGATGGTGGTAATAAGGGTGGTGGTGGTAGTGGTGGTTAAACACCCGTTAAACCTGTCCAACACCCGTTAAAACCGTCCAACACCCGTTACAGCCGTCCAATACCCGTTAAAACCGTCCAACACCCGTTAAAGCCGTCCAACACCCGTTAAAGCCGTCCAACACCCGTTAAAACCGTCCACCCGTTAAAACTGTCTATCACCCGTTAAACAGTTCAACATCTGTTAAAACCGTCCAACACCTGTTAAAACCGTCCAACACATGTTAAAATCGTTCAATGCCTGTTAAAACCGTTCAATGCCTGTTAGAAGCGTCTATCGAAACCATCCAGCGTTACTTACTGTAGAATCACCAATCACTGGTCAACATAAGAAAAAAATTCTCATGGTTCTGGATCAAAACAGTCTGATTCTAGTGTAATTGTATGTGCTGAACTCAATTATGACATTCGTATAGCTGTATCAGGCTCAGTTTTCCAGAACCAGCATATCTATATATTTAGTGTACCATGCTATTCATACAGTAATTTATATGCTCATTGGCTCCACTTATGCAATTATTTTGTCCTGATTTGTGCTTTTTTGTTGTTTTCAGTTTGTTGATTCATGATATTGCATATCTACACCTGCATGATTTGTAATTACTCTGAAATTAACAAAACATGGAACGTCGCAAGTGTGAACGGTGCTGAAGGTTTTGCTACATATGTGGTGCCTTCACTCCTGGTAGCCTCAAGAAACCAATCACAAAAGCTGTTCGACTGAACTACAAAAGTTACTTCAAATGTCATTTGGGTGACAAGACAAGAAATGGGCACCTCATGTAGCCTGTAAGTCTTGTGTTAACCACCTGAGCGAGTGGATGTGTGGTAAACGAAGTTCAGGAATGCCGTTTGCTGTACCAATGATATGGCGTGAACCTAAAGACCACAGCAGTGACTGCTACTTCTGTCTCACAAATATTAAGGGAATAAAATCAAGACACGAGGCAAGGTACAGTACCCCAATATTGCTTCTCAATGTACCGCACAGTGCTGAACTCCAGTCCCAAATCCGCCGACTGAACAAGAATTGAGTGATTCCGATTCTACCTCTACCTCAATGGAAAACGACCACCAGGATGACTCTGAAAATACCAGGCCTAAACTATTTACTCAAGAAGCGCTTCATGATCTCATCAGGGACCTAAACTTGTCAAAAGAAAAGGCTGAAGTTTTGGGATCCAGATAAAAGCAGCGTAACCTGCTAGAAGATGGAGAGCAAGCTGTACAAGAGAAAGAGTAAAATTCAGAACTTATGTTTTTGGTACAATTCTATGAGCTTATCTGTGATAGGTTTAAAATTGTATCTTGCATGACGCGATAATGTTACTATATTTACTATTTTTTATCCTTTAAGAAAGTAGGTCTGATGGTAGAATGAAACATCCAATTAATATTCATTAATATGAAATTAGTCATGAAAGCACAGTCACACGAGATAATCTCATCTTTGCACGACACGTGATGGAATATTAAATATTTGTACCTATTGATTTTTTATAAACCTGGTCTGATAGAACAAAACAAATATCAGATTCGAATTCAGCAATATGAAATTAGTTGTGTGAGCATGATCTCATAGAACCATTTTGGCTGTTGACCAACCAAAACATATCAGAACCATCTAACATGAGATAAAACCCATTGAATAACCATAGTAATAAGACCATCCAAACCTAGCCTGACCTTCAAACAACCATTAAAACCATACACAAGCCATTAAACTAACCACAACTTTCTTTTCCCAATAAAACCTCGACAAATCATGCAAAACAGCTGGGGTAATTAATCTGTACTTAATAAACACAAGCCAAAACTGCCTTTACGACCGAGGAAAATTCAGGAAAACCTATCCTATCCAGGAAATCCAGCAACTCTGGCCAGATAGCCTGATCAATTCTAGGAAATCCACGCCAAACCTAGCCAAGCCTGGACCAATTGCAAGCAATATACGCCAAACTTACCGATCTGGACCAATTTTGGCAAAACCACTGCAAAGTAGCCAAAGACAGCAATCCTAACCCATCCCACCCATCTACCCAATCCGAGCCAAGCTTAACCAATTCTATCCATCACTAGCTACGCCTCAGAAACCCTAGCCAGCCGTCGACACATCCTTGGATGGCTGTAATAAGATGAGGGGAAACTCACTTACTGTCTGGCAAGTGTAGTAAGTTGTCGCAGCTCTGACACTCCCAGAGTTTTGTAGTTAGTTGGTGCAAGTTGGGGGGTGATGATGACGGAGAGAGAGAGAGAGAGAGAGAGAGATCATTATTCGAGAAGTAATTAATCTTATCCTACTTTTCATCAACACCTTCACCAAGATGTGTCTACCACTCGGCTCCGGGCATCCACCCAGACTACCAAACACGAACCCCACGACACCAAATAAACCCCCCGCATTGAAATTCACTTACTCAAGTTTAGTAAACATTGAAATAAAAATAAATTAATACCCAAAGGGATAAGGAACCATTGGAACAAGGCTCATAGCAAGGAAGAGAGGTAAGTTAAATATTTACAAGTTGCTCGAGCTCGCCGTGTTTGGAGTAGCGGCTCGGCTTCCCAGACGGGAGACATGAATATGCCTTACGGAGTTAACCTCTCTCCACTTTAGCAAGTCGCCAAACAAAATCATTAATTCACGGTGGGGGAAAGAAAATGGGATCCCAGAAATTTCTTAGTCCACAGGTGAAACGGCTCAAAATTAAACCATTATTAATTCAGACGAAAAATAAATTAATGAGTTCCTCCTTTCAGAAGTCCAGAAAATATGTACCGGATTTTGAGAGAGTCATAACGCGCACCAGTTTTTTCCTTGGCTCGTTGTTTCTCCTGATTTTCTTTTATCCAAGCCACTGAAAGGGTTTCCACAAGGTCTAATTTACGGTGATGAAATTCTAGACATATTTTTTCCATATTCTGAAGGAGGAGGTGGTGGGGAGGAGGAAATGGAATGTAGACAAGCGGAGGAATTTGTATTTAACTTCTACAATAGACTGGAATATTTGGACGAGTATGACTCTTAAATTTCCTGTCAATCTTGGAGGTGAGGGGCGGGGGTGAAGGAGAAGGCTGAGCATTTTTCGAGACCTGTCTTTGTTTACACTATGAGACGTAGATCGAGATCAGATTCCAAAAGAGTCGTGACATATGTGTTCCCTTGACTATCAAAGAGTTCAAAAGACATCAAACTGACTCCTTTATACATTTGATGGTTCCCTTATTTGTGATATACGAGGTCATTTAATTGACATACTTAGGCTGCAGCACAATGATGAATATGAAATGATCATACGATAATTTGTTTCCTGTAAGGTGTGATATGAAAAGACATTTGATTGGCTCACGGAAGTTACGATACTAATGGCCGTCAAATTCCTGTAAGACTTAAACATAACTAAGAAAATTCTCTTAATAATTTTTAGAGGAAACACATTAGCGATATACTGACCTAACATACAGTACAGACTTTTCATGATCCTGCCGCTGGACACCAGTCCTTCCTTGACCACCGTATACAATAAATCAGACAGACTCTCTTGCATAAACTCTGGTATACTTACACGTTGGTATACGTATACTGTACATGGTATATCCATATACTTCCGGTATGCACGACTTGATATACTCCGACACAAGCATACTAATACATACACGCATATATAGTTATGCAAATTCAAGTAGAATTATACATATTCCGTTATAGACCGACATATATACACACTGATATGCCGATAAACAGTTATGTTTATACACGCTTGTTAGCCTACACTTTATTATTATCACACACATTCTGAATGCTTAAATATATTTTAGGATACTCATCCACACTTTAGCACACACTACTACTTACTACTCGTAATTACAACTTTTTTGCTCCGGATCGAGTATGTCGAACGTCCAGCTATGATACGAGTTATTAAGGATGTCACCTTCGTTGGCGAGTCTTAAGGTGGACTAAAGAGGCCGATACGGGACCGGCAGGGTCGTTCACAGATGGTGCACATATGAAGGCTACATACAGTTACTCTTTCCGGCGCTGGCGCATGTCTGCCTCGGTATCCAATCGATCTAATTAGAAAGTAATGGCACCTTCTCGTGTGGTATTCTTCCGCGTTACGGTGATTAAGTGACCGTCTCCAGGAGAGGGTAGATTTGGCACTTTTCAGTTTTTTCTTAAGACTATCCTCACCTTTCCGTTATCTGCCAGCGTTAGGGTTACCGTTCGTCAACTCTTTGGCAGTCTACTGTCGTCCATCCGGAATATGGCCAGTCCAGAGTAGTTGTTCAGCCTCGATGCTCCTACAGTTGGTGTCAGCGAGAATACTGGCATTTGTTCTCTTGTCCTCCCAGCGAACGCTGAGGATGGAACGACTGTTGGTGAAAGTTTTCAAGTGCCTTGAGGTGCCTCCTGTATGTAACCCATATCTCGCTCGCATACAACAGCGTACGATGTCTGCCAAAGGCACGAAATGCGCATCTGATCCGATATTGAATCTCTTCATCGACGTCCGCGGTGGTGGACAGGTGGGAGCCGAGATACTGAAAGTGGGTAACATTAGAAAAGGGTACCATTAAGCTGGATGGATGGTGGCGGTGTGGTTGAAAGAATCTGAATTTCAGGTGCATTCAACCAAGGCCGAAATGTGCAGGCGCATCTGCATAGGTGTTTAGGGTCTCCTGTAAGTCTCAATCAGTGTGAGCGACGAGGGTGATGTCGTTTGCATACTAAAGCTCAGTGATGGAAACGGACGACACTTTGTTCCTGCCTGGTCGTCTTGTGCTGATAAGACCCTTCACCCGGTACTGGATATCCACCCAGCCGGTAGATTGGCACTGGCACGAGTAAAGAATATAGCCAAGAAAATAAAAAGTTGGTGCCAGTACATCCATGTTTTACCCCCGTTTGGATGGGGAAGAACTCAGACTGGGTGCCATTGGCAGCACACCTGCCGTTCATGCCATCGTGGAGTTGCCTCACAAAAACAATGAATTTTGATGGGCAACCAAAACGATTGGGGGTCCGGCAGAGGGCATCTCTGTTGACTGAGTCGAAGGCCTTAGTAAGATCAATGAAAGCCATGGACAAGTCACTACACTTTTCTCTGCACTTTTCCTGTATCTGACGGGCAGCAAAGATCATTTCAGTGGTGCCACCTGATGGTTTAAAGCCATATTGAGATTCTGGAAGGAAGTTTTCCGCCTCAGGAAGAAACCTGTTTCGGAGACGGCTGGAAAGCAGAGGTCCTCCTGCTTTATACACCTCGGCTGGGATTCCACCAGGCCCTGAGGCTTTGTTATTTTTCATCTGCTTGATGACAGTAGCTATCCATGATGGGACAGCTCTGGGTGCTGAGATACCTGCAGGGTAGTCAGGACATTCACATTGGCGTTTCGGTTGGGCAGCGAATGGTAGTGCTCTTTCCAGCGCTGAGGAATGCCTTCTTCGTCGGATGAGTGGAAGGCGGGGGGGTTAGGTTAGGTTAGGTTTAAAGGAATTGAAAATTCACGCATCTTGTGATGATCTGCAAATTTTGCATTTCACACGGTAGATTTTTCTACCATTTATTCATTAGTTTGTGGAACTCGCTCTAGGCCGCCGTTTTGTATCTGAGGATTCTAGGGTTCTTCTGCCAGTCAGTGAGAGTAGCACGATTACTACTGACGAGTCCTTCGATTTTCGGGTCGTTTTCATCAAACCAATCCTGGCGATTTCTTTTTATCTGGCTGAGAGTTTCTTTTTTTTTGTGATGACAGTTTTGATGGGACCCATTCGACATTCTAATTTTGGTGTTTGTTGTTGGGTTGCTTATCAGCCCATCGTTGAGCTGCTCTTTGAAATGTACTACGCTGGATCGTCTAGTCGCTTAGTGTTAAGGCCTCTTCCGGAAGCTTACTGCTTTGCGGTGACGTGAAGTGATAGCTTTGATTCAGAGCCGATGATCAGTGTCGCAGTGGTCTGAGCCATGCATGGCTCAGGTGATGAGGACATCTCGGCGATCTCTTTCTCTGACAATGATGTAGTCAATGAGATGCCAATGTTTGGATCGTGGGTGTTGCCAAGAACACTTGAACTTGTCGGCCTGCCCAAACAAGGTATTGGGTGTGAGGTTGTGTGCAGCACACTTGCTGAGGAGTAGTAAGCCGTTGGGATTACACTTGCCTAGTCCATTACTCCATATGGTTTCCTACCAAATTCTGCAACTCTGGCAATGAAGTCACAAGGAGCACAACCTTATCTTGGGATAGAGGTTAACACTCTGTCGAGGTTGGCATAAAGGCCTGATGTCATCCTCTGGATCCAGTGTTGGGGCGTATGCACTGATGAAAATACATGACGTGAGTGTGATTCAGTGGGACTCTGAGCATCATGAGGCGCCTGTTGATCCAAACAAATATTTCATTTAGCCTATTTAGGATGCGTTGCCGGATGGTAAAGCCTATTCCATACATGCAGTTTCTCTCCACAGCAGGCTTACCCTTCTAGAAGAGGTATAGCCGAACCCCAGTTCTGCAAGTCGACCCTCGTCTGGGAGCCGGGACCCACTAATGGCTGCTATGTCGATGTTTTACCTAGCCAGTATCCAGAATGGTCCCGACATTTCATGCAGAGACCATAAAAGGTTGTTTAGTTTGTTTTTGCTTTGAACTGTGATTGTGATCATGTTGACCGCATAAGGATGACTTTACTGGATGCAGTTGCCAGTCATGTTGGATCTTTAGGCAGGCTATGTTAGGGCACTTTTTCTAGCCCTTCCCCATGTGGGGTGAGCAGAGTGGCTCCTGGTAAGGGCAGCTCAGTCGCACAGACAGGACTGGATTGTACTGCTGCCTAGATCTCAGTGCATAAACGACCATCTTATCTGTGCCGCCCAAGTGCAGAGTTGTGACTAGAGGCATAGGGGCTTTGATGATAATGAGAAGTATGATGAGCTGGTGATGGAGGAGAGAAAGAGTTGAAATGGACTGCCGATAGCCCAGTTTGTTGGGTTTCGCCTTAGTAGCCTGTCCATCTTGCATTGCCTTCCTCCGCCGGTGTAGTTGTTGGGATCAATGTTGGTTACCTCTTCCACCGTTGGGGTCTTTGGGTCTTACTGGATAAAAATGTCTGATGCAGGGCTCCACCGCTGTTTTTCGTCGGGGTTAGTCCCATAGCCTTATACCTACCGAGGTTAATTCGAAGGCAGGACGTGTCCACATGTCAATGGGCCATCGGGCCTATGCGCCTTTCCTCTGGGGCCTAGCCAGGTTGGTTCTTTAGGCAGGCTATGTTTACGGCAGGTACTGCCGTCCCTCTGGGATCCACTGCTGCTGAGATCCTCTGCTGGTCTTGCCTGGGGCCGCAAGGCACCCAGTTACTGTGTGATGCCACGAGGACAGCAGGAGTCTTAATGGTGAAGAGGCTTTGACTGGCAGAAGACTTATGCAAGGTTACCACCCTGTTCACCACGAGGTTAGCCAGCAGCTAGCACGCACCAAGCACATATATGTAAAGGCTGGAAAGAATAACAGGTATAATGTTATGTAAAACACTCCGAACAAGAACAAAACAAATACCCTGAGATCCCTTTGTTTTCACCATACGTATAACAAAATTTATAAACATTAATTACATTTTCTGGCGTTTCTTTTTTCATATATATCAATACTATACTATCAGCTACTACATCGTACTGAATGTCTTTGTATTATGGTACTGAATACAAGAGCAGCGATTGTAAGTTGATTATCGTAAATCTTGTCAGTAAATATCATGGTGTTTCCTTGTGGTTTTCTGAGACCTCAGAGTCTCTTATTAAATTAGGTGGCCATATTGATGTACTCCTTCCTGGTGTGTGTGTGTGTGTGTGTTATATATGTAACCTAACCTAACCTACCCTAATGTAGCTTTTATTTATTCAAACTTAACCGCAATAAACTTGTAATATATAAACTTAGATAACTTAACCTAACACAAGCCATTATTAACCTAACCGAAGCTAACATAAACTTACTTAACCTAACCTAACCTAACCTAACCTAACCAAACTTAAACTAAGCCAGAACTAAAGACATCAGAAATGAAAAGAAGAGAGAGAGAGAGAGAGGGGGGGGTTGGGGTTAAGATTGGAAAATATGAGGAAGGAATAATAGTAAATGGGGGATAGACAGATATTAGGATAAAGACGAGGAAGAGGAGGAGAGAAAGGTAAAGGGAAGTTGATGAGAGTAAAAGGAGGGGTAAAGTGTGTAAGGAGATCTAAATGAAGTGAATGGGATGAAAGGAGAAGAATATGCAGAAAGAAGACGAAAACGAAGAAGAGAAAGATAAGAGGGGCAGAAAGGTGGAAGAGTGGTGCGAGGAAGATAAGGGAGAGAGAGGATGGGGATAGAAAGAATATGGACAGAGAGAGAGAGGAGGGGGAAAAGAGGAAAGATGGAAGAAAGAGAGGAAGAAGAGGGGCAGGAGCACGGCGGGAAAAAGGAAGTGGATGACTAACCGGAAAATGGAAGAGAAAAGAAGCAGAAGGGAATATGGAGCGAGAGGATGGGAAGGAGGATATGGAGGAAATAAGAACGGAAAATATAGGATGGAAGGGAAACAAGAGGAAAGGGATGTGTAGGAGGACATGGAAGAATGAGAGGTAGAAGCAATAGAGAAGGAGAAGAAGAGAAGGGAGGGAGGAGAGAGAGGGAAGCGAGCGGGTGAAAGTAATGGGGTTATGATAGAAGGAATGATGCCAAATATGTGAAAAGTGAGAGAAAATGAAGAAGAGAAAGAAAGGTCGAGAAAGTGTAGAGGAAGAAGAGAGAGGAGAGAGAAAGGAGGAAGAAGAAGAGAAAGGGAGAGAGAGAGGAAAAGAGGAAAGAAGAGGGTGAAAGAAGGAAAGGAGAGCAAGGATGATGAAGAGGGAAGGTAAAATGGAGGGAGAAAAGGAAGAAGAAGAAGAGAAAAAGAAGAAGAGGCGAGAGAGGGAGAAATAGGAAAAAAGACAAGAGAAGAGAAAAGGAAGAAGAGAAAGAAAGAAGAGGTATGGGAGGATCATAAGGAGTGAGGATGGAGATGATATAGAGAGGACATGCTGGAAGAAGGGGAGGAGAAAAGGAAGAAGGGAAAAGAAAGAAGGAGATGAAAGATGAACGAAAGGGATAGAAAAGAAGGGAGGTATTGTGTCATGAGGGAGAGGGTTATAAAGGAGACAGGGAGGGGAGAGGAGGAGGAAGCAATAGAGGAAGGAGGGAAGAAAGATGAACAAGATGAGGGGGAGGAATAAGGGGGAGGAGGGAAGGAAGAGGAGGAGGAGGAGGAGGAGGGAGGAGGAGGAGGAGGAGGAGGAGGAGAGGAGGAGCAGGAGGGAATCCCCCGGGTCCTCCTCTCTCAACCAGCTCTATGTAGATTAATATTAAAACAACATCGGTCGGGCTGACTTGGAAAATATGCTAAACCCAGTTGAGTAACTTTTACTTCATGGTTGTTTGCTAGAGGCTACGTGTTGTTGTTGTTGAGGTTAATTTGTTTGTGAGAGGTT
>NW_024729457.1:0-10905 GCF_018991925.1 Homarus americanus | reverse complement strand
GTTTTACTTTATATCTTAAGTATCTTTTTTTCCCACCTAAGTATCTAAGCATGATTTTTTCTTCATTTTTAAGTAACTAACCATATTTTTGTTTTCATTATAAAATGTGATTGATAGAGACAACAGAAGTAAATATCAGCTGGAGGTCGTAAACGAAGCTGATGTGAAGTATTTTGACTCACTGTTCCCACGAACTAATTGCTTCTCTGGTTTATACCGAAGAAATAAAACCGTCAACGAACCATCCGATTCAAATGTGTCTTAGGCGATACAGGGTGTTTAGGCGTCATTCTGATACCAAGAATGACTTTGTGTACTGTGGTGAAGCTGGGGGTAGGATAGGGTTGGGTTGGGTTGGGATGGGTTAGGATTACGCATGTGTGGATATATTCTGTCGCATTTTATAGGTATCCTGCGTCTTTCTCTTTATTCCTTCTTTATCATGAGTATCTGTGCCTATTAATACACCACCTCGCAGGATAGTGGAAGAGGAATGGATAGTAACGAGATAATATTCTTCTTACATATACCTTAGCTTGATTACAGGTAACACCAGGTAGAAGTTACGTGACTCTTAAGAGTTTTCCTCGACTTGGCTGATTCAACTGTAAGACTTGCTGTATTTATCCTTATTAAAATCCTCCACCTGTAAGACCCTCCACTTGAAAGACTCTCCACCTGTAAGACCCTCCACTTGTAAGACTCTCCACTTGTAAAACCCTTTATGGATTTGAAATACCTTCTCATCTTGGCTCCACTAGTACTGTACACACCCTCTCTAACCTTAGTTTACAGTAATGTTGAAGTATATAATGAAGACTCACAGCTCATGGGTTAGAAAAACAAAAGATGCTTGTTTTATTTATTTATTTATTTATTTATTTATAGCTTATTTTAGAATCCCTCAATAATGGACCATGCTTAAGGTTTACAGCAGGAATTAAGAATAAAAAGCAAATGAAAAACAAAAGGAAATAAACTAAATGGTGCATTGTTTCTCCATGGATAATTATAGAAGTACAAATGTTCTCCAGCAGTGGTAAATTCATCATAGCCATGATGGAAAGCTTCAGAACGCAGGTATTGATATAGATGCATTACCTGGTTAGGGTTACAGGGCCCCACACGATAATATTAAAGGTGTTTTTTTCCTTCTGTTTGTGGCACTTGAGGTGTTTAGGTTAGGTTTAATTAAAATGGTTTAGTTATAATAGTTATATTACGATAAGTTAAGTTGAATTTAGAACTTTTGATTTGCATATATCGTGTTTTAGAAGGATTTGTTAGCTAATAAGTTTAATTTGGATAAGTTTAGTTTAATTTAGATCATTTGATTTTACAAGGTCGTATTATAATGACTGGGAACCATATAGAAAACTGTTAGAGAAGTAAATATTTCTACGGCAGTGAATGAGTAAGTCAATAAGTGGTGTATAGAGTTGCTGACGCAACTTAAACGGTATATACTGTACATTATATGTTATCAGAGCTTTCCTGTTGTACGTAACCGCCTCCGTCAAAGTGTCTTACTGGCTCATGTGAAGATTAGCCTCTAGTATATTTTACCTCAAGATTAACTACACTGGCACTGCCTGACCTGACCTGATCTGACCTACCCTACCCTACCCTACCCTACCCTACCCTACCCTACCCTAACCTAACCTAACCTAACTTAACTTCCCAAGTAGCGTTAGGTTAATCATTAGTTGAAATAAGCTGGGAGGGTTAATCTTCAGGTAATCTATCTTAATTAACAATTTGGTCAGGTGAGGCCTTCCTTACCTTACTCGAGAGCAGGAGAAGGAGGACTTGCTAACGTCTACAGATCATCGTCAACCAAGGCAGATATTGAATACCTTTTGTTTACCTTCGTGGCTTAAGAACACATCTTAACACCATAAGACTATTCGCCTCAATACAATAATACAGTAATTGATTATTGTATTCTAATACAATTTACGGTGCATCTTGTGAACCAGATTTATTGTTTGACCTTAGTGAATGAGAAACTGGTTGAGGTGTATTGTGGTAAACATCCTTAAGAGCAGCTCTGTGTGTTCTTACGACCTCAAAGTAACACAAAAGGTAGCCAATATCTACCCTTGATCAGTCACTTTATGTAGATGTCAATTGTGTCATTTTTCTAGACTTAGTGCCCCCTGGAGGAGAAAGTAAATACAATGTTGATTTATTTTGGTCACAACACACGCTAGTAGATTATTTTTCCTATTTAACTAAATAATTATCACTCTGAAGCTAACTAATTATATAACTCAAAGATGGTAACCAATATGGCGTCGATATTGTTCACATACTCTATGATAAATAGATGTATTGTCTGTTTAATTTTAGGGAAGAATTTAATTTATAAACTTTTGAGAATCTGGATACAAGAGTTTTGTCTTTGTGTGTGTGTGTGGTGATGATGACGGATACTTTCCTCTGCAGTGAAAAAAATATCTTGACATTGCAAAGTTTAACTGTAAGCCGAAGGAACGTTTGTAATGTGACTTATTATGTGAAATTGTAACTTGAAATTCTTTGTGAAAAAAATATTTCCCTATAAAGTTTGGCAGTAAATGAAGTATTACATCAAGGTGTAACTTGTAGTTCCTTGTGGAGTAAATTACCTAAGTGGACGATACAGCTACTCGAGGGTGTAAGACCTAGAGTAGAAAGTCTTAAGACCTTACCTGAGGTTGAAAGACTCTTATAGTGGAACGTCTTAGGTATTGAAACTTTAATTACAGTAAATAAAATATAATCTACCTAAACATTCCTTAACCTGGCGACAACTAATGATACAGGTGGTGTAATAGCTCTTTAAAATTCCTCCGTTTGATATAATAATGACCACACATGAACTTATAATGTGCAATATCTTGATAACACATTAGCTGCAACATTACACATAGTCCAGTGTATGTGTAGTGAGGGACATCTACCTAAATGAGTTACAGAATGTGGAGTTGAGGCAAAAAAAAGTTGGGACATGCTTGAGATCATCAGTTGAGCCAAACGTTTATACTCAATATTGTTTTAATGGTATTTTAGAGCGACCGAAAAATGTAAACAAAATGGCCGGCTAGGTGACACATACCTTACAAGAAATAAACATGAGAACGAACACACACACACACACACACACCAGTTTTACCCACATTATCACCAGACTATCGGCATACCTGGTCGGTGGACACCTGCCTCCTCCTCCTCCTCCTCACCTTGCTAATATGCTAATATGCTAATATGCTCTGGTATGTTCCAGTCTATTTAAGATATGCTCCCATCTATCTTAAAGAGCTTATGCTAGGTTGGTCTGATGTGCTCCTCAAAGACTATGCTGATATACTCTTGTCATCTGATATGCCATTATGTTCATATCACTCTAAAGGATATACTAATATGTTCTGATATGTTGGTATGGTTCTGTCTCTCAGAGGGTGTGCTGATGTACTATAAGAGCATATGGGGTATGCTGATATACTGGGTTATGTAGCTAGGCTCATATCTCTCTTACAGGGTATGCTAATATACCCTGATATGCTTGCATCTATCTCTGAGCGTATACTGGTTGACTGTAATGACATAAGAGATATGCTGGTATGCTTCTAAGGGAATATGTTAATATACTCTAATAATAATTTGAAATGAGGTTAGTTATACTTTAGATTCAGGGGATATACTGATATGATATGAATTAACCTAGAAGTATACTGATATGTTCTCAAGGCATTCAGGGGATCTGTTAGTATGCATCGACATACTTTCGGAACAAAGTAAACTGGACCTTCAGAAGATAGGGTGATATGCTGACATATTCTGATGGATCTAAGAGAGAGTGGAAGACTATGAGAGCTAGTTAATATACTCAGGTATGTTGATATCCCTTCATGGCACTTGGGAGATATGGTAATATACTCCGATGTGTCTCTTTGGATATACTGATATGCCACTAATGGGTCCCCAGAAAGCAGGAGACAAGTTGATCTGCTTCGAGGACACTAATCTGTATAATGATTTTTTCCCTGACTGTTAAGAAGTATACTGGTATATTTCAAATGTTGCTTAGTATTATAGTATACTTTGGGCTGTTCTGAACATATTTCACAGCTGATTTTCAGAAATATATGCTGCTGTCACTGGCTTGTTTATTCCGGAGACATTGATTATACTTTGAGTATGTTGATATGCTTTGTTACCAGTCAAGGAATATGCTGATATGTTCTGACACTTCTCAGTGATTACCCTGATATACTTAGATACCTGACAGTATTTATTGGAGTATAGTGTCGTATACTCTGATGTCATTCTAGTGATATGCTGATGAGCTGACATACCGCTTTATGTAACTGTGATATATTGAATCATATACATCCATTCCTCACGCTTAATATATATGATATTCTAAACAATGCTGATATTATTTATGTTATACCCTGATTATATACTCACATACTACAGTGTCATTTAAGTGTATGATAGTAGACATTGGGGGGGGTATACTTTGAGGTTATTTAGAGAATATGATGGCAAACGGTGATATACTCTGATGCCATATTTGGTATAAACAGATATATTGATATAATTTATATAATATACCGATAGATATAACTAAATATCTGTGAAGTAGATCCTGTACTTTTTGATATACCATTCAGGGTGGAGGTATGCTAATATACCACGATAGCACCCGTCTCTCAGCGCTAATATACCCTGATGGCACACTTAACATCCTGGCGCCGGTCGTGGGGTATACTGATATGCTAAAGTCTTCTTCATCTTCTAATATCTCGACTTCAGCTTCGTAAACTGTGATTACTTAAACGTATTTAACGCTCGTTTACGTAACTTTTTTGTAGAATAAATGAATGTATATCCGGGTTCTTCTGTTTCTTTGTCCATCTGATGTTTGCGTCCATGTTGAGGAGAACCACTTAGCAGGGCTCGCATTTTCCCATAATGTGTTACCTCAAGTTCCATAATTTGCACTTAGTGAAGCCACGATATCCCGCGTTATGTTGCCCGTCTTACTTCCTTCTGGGTTATGTGTCTTAAGTTGGTGAAAAAATTAAATTAAGGCTGAATTATTGTTAAATGTTAAGGTATTATAGTACTTGTCTGTCGTGTTGTTAATATAACATAGTTTCACCAGCAGTATGTACTCAAGAGCTTATTAACATCGTTGACGAGTCAGAGCCGCAACACTGAACCAATCTATATGAACATTAACACAAAAAATAAATTGTTACATTACATCAACTATCAAGACATAACTTACAATACAAATTAATAAATAATTGTACCAGGCAGATAAAAATATTAGTTACAAAAAATTATGAAAATAGTCTTAATGTTCACGCCAGAACTTACCCCATAACAAAAGCCATACAACATTTTCCCAGTTAAGACTTCGTTAAATACAATCTCAAACTCCTTCTCAGAAACTGTGTGTTGGTGGTGTGCCACGTGTGTGTGTGTGTGTGTGTGTGTGTGTGTGTGACAGCACCTTTGATTTATACAAATATTCACCCAAATGAATAACACCAAGTAATTCACCATGTTATTCACGACTCTTAGATCACTTGGCTTGCGTCTCTCAAAAGGTCGAGCCAGGGTCAGCTGATTCAGTAAACACCGCTCACATTAATAGGGACCTGCCACACTTTGCCATAAACAGATAAATTGTACCGGGAATTTTCCCCCCACACACTCATCATTGTCACTTTATGTAACTTGCTGACAAAACCCATGACCCTTCAGGCCTTTTACGCCCTTAATGCATGAGTCATAAAAGCAAGCATGAACTCCGCATGCTTCCCAGTTGGGCACTGTAAACGCTTCTGCGCTTCACCTTGCACAGGATGTAAGGGGGTGCCCAATAAACTAGCCCCCTCGTGGGCAATCTGTAATCACTACCACTGTCTCGCGGCCCAGAGTAGTAGTTGGACATATCACTAGACAGGGAAATTCACACTTAACACAAGTGTTATCTCAAGGTCATATTCACAACACTTCCCTGGACAGAATTCATAATTTATTTTCTCATATTACATCTGTGTGTATACCTGCTACTAGATAAACAGAAAATGCCAAGAAGTGTTTACATCAAGCGCTGCCACTTAAGAGTTCCAAGAACTAAATTAAAACAATTAGTGTGTGTGTGTGTGTGCATGGTGTGTGTGTGCATGGTGTGTGTGTGTGTGTGAGTGTGCATGGTGTGTGTGTGCATGGTGTGTGTGTGTGTGTGTATATGGTGTGTGTTTGTTTGTTTGTATGGTGTGTGCATGGTGTGTGTGTGTGTGTGTGTATGGTGTGTGTATGTGTATGGTGTGTGTATGTATGGTGTGTGTGTGTGTATGTGTGTATGGTGTGTGTATGTGTATGGTGTGTGTATGTATGGTGTGTGTGTGTGTGTGTGTGTATGTATGGTTTGTGCATGTACGGTGTGTGTATGGGTGTGTGTGATTGTGCATGGTGTGTGTGTGTGACTGTGTATGGGGTGTGTGTGTGTGTTTCCAATGCCATGAGGATAACATACAATTCTTAAAGCACTGGTCACATGGGCGCATTTTTTTTTTAGCAATTTCTTGCCGGAAAGTTATTTCGAGCAATTTTCGAGAAATTCGAGCAAGTTTTTGAAGCATTTTTATTGACAATCGTGATAGTCAATTTCTTGACTATTTCGAGCAAGATTATTGGTTCAAAACCCGGTTAATACCATATTTAATGACACGAAGCTTATTTATCGAGTATTTACCTTGGCTATATATAACATAGATCAATAACATTATGTATAAAATGCACAAACAGTTTTTTACGACACACTGAGTTTATTATTTGGGTGGTGTTTTGGCGTGTTTGTTTACAAAACACAAGCCCATACAGCCGGTCATTCTCCACACACTAACAACCCTCCCTACTGTAACTACGATAGTTGAACCAGTCTATATTAAACACTCGTTCCTCCTCCTCGCCAGCCACTTACGAGTCCCCAATAGTTTTTCTTCGCTTTCTCTCATTTCTTTTTAATAATAACAATAATACCAAGGATAGCTGCTGCGTCGTCTGCATTGTTGTTGTGATGTTCCGTCTCCCTTCTACTCGCACAGCGGCGTTAACTTTTTTTCTTGCTGTAGTAACTGAACCAAGAGCCACTCGTGTGACCACATTTGGAAGAAATTACTCGTAATTTCTTGCTCCAAATTAATTGCTCATCAAAGGGATCGTGTGACCGTAACTTAAGTCACCCATTAAGAAAAACTGTAAATACTGATTCACAAAACTTAAGGATAATTTCTGACTTGGAACCATCGGTGTAATGCAGAAAACAGTTATTGTATTCTAAAACCTACCCAAGAAATCTTTTACCCACTTACGATATAATTCTTTTCTATTCCATCAATAGATGTTATTTTACTTTTTTATACGTATTTTTATTTTAGTAATTTATAAACTATTTTCTTTATATACTTCATTACCTTTTAGTGTAATGAAGAGAATGAATTACAGAAGGTTTTTATAATTATATTGCGAACAATATTTTTCCTCGCAATAAATAAACAATGACGATGATCTTGTTTACAATATGGAGCTTGATGTCTTACTCCATGTTCGTTTATTACATTTTCTGCCATACCCGACTGTTCTTTTCTTTCTTGTGGTGAAGGTTTTTGACAATTGATATATATATAAAGTTGAGTTAAGAATAATGACTCTGATATTATAGCCATTAGGTCCTGAATAATAAGTGGTGTCTAAGTGAACAAATGTATGATGTCTTCAATTACCAGCGTAGTGTGGGGTAACAGTGGGGGTAGAAGCGAAGGGTAGGAGTGAAGGGTGGGAGTAAGGCGTGGGAGTAAGGGGTGGGAGTAAGGGGTGGGAGTAAGGGGTGGGAGTAAGGCGTGGGAGTAAGGGTGGGAGTAAGGGGTGGGAGTAAGGGGTAGGAGTAAGGGGTGGGAGTAAGGGGTGGGAGTAAGGGATGGGAGTAATGGGCGGGGAAGTGAGGGGTGGGAGTAGGGGTGGGAGTAAGGGGTGGGAGTAAGGCGTGGGAGTAAGGCGTGGGAGTAGGGCGTGGGAGTAAGGGGTGGGAGTAAGGGGTGGGAGTAAGGGGTGGGAGTAAGGGGTGGGAGTAAGGCGTGGGAGTAAGGCGTGGGAGTAAGGGGTGGGAGTAAGGGTGGGAGTAAGGGGTGGGAGTAGGGAGATTGGGAGTAAGGGGTGGGAGTAAGCGTGGGAGTAGGGTTGGGAGTAAAGGGGTGCAGAGTAAGGAGTGCGAGAGTAAGAGGGTAGGAGTAAGGGGTGGGAGTGGGGTGGGGAGACAGGCGTGGAAATGAGGGTGGGATCTAAGGGGTGGGATTAAGGGTGGGAGTAGGGGTGGGAGTGAGGGGAATTTGGGAAGTAAGGGGTGGGAGTAAGGGGGTGGGAGCCAGGGGTGGGGAGTAAGGCATGGGGATGGGCGTGGATGAGATTGGAGTTAGGGGTGGGAGTAAGGGGTGGGGAGTAAGGGTGGGAGTAGGGGTGGAGTGGGGTGGGAGTAAGGGGTCTTGAAGTAAGGGGGTCTGAGTAAGGGGTAGGAAGTGGGGGTGGGAGTAAGGGGTGGGGAGTAAAGGCGTGGAAGTAAGGGTGGGATTAAGGGGTGGGATTAAGGGGTCGGAGTAAGGGGTAGGAGTAAGGGGTGGGAGTAAGGGGTGGCAGTAAGGGGTGGCAGTAAGGGGTAGGAGTAAGGGGTGGGAGCAAGGGGTACGAGTAAGAGGGTGGAAGCAAGGGGTGGAAGCAAGGGGTGGGAGTAAGGGTTATGAGTAAGTGGTAGGAGTAAGTGGTAGGAGTAAGGGGTAGAAGTAAGGGGTAGAAGTAAGGGGTAGGAGTAAGGGGTAGAAGTAAGGGGTAGAAGGAAGGGGTGGGAGCAAGGGGTGGGAATAAGGGGTGGGAATAAGGGTTGGGATTAAGGGGTGGGAGTAAGGGGTAGGAGTAAGGGGTAGGAGTGACGAGTAAGAATGTGGGACAAGAGGGAGTGGTAGCAGTGGGGGGTAGGGTTAGGTTACAAACTTCTATTTACTTCAACATCTGTATCCTGCTGGTGATGTTCTCTCTTTAAACAATTTATAAAATAAATAAATAAATGGTCAGGTGTAAATGGTAAGAGTATTTAACAGAGTAATACTGAGGTATTACAAGAAAGAACTAAAAACTGTCCACTGTGTGTATCAACATTTTATAAAAGTATTTGTGAAGCTGTAAAATACTTAGATATAAACTTTTAATTCAACTCTGTAATAAAAATAATTGCAATAATGAATCTAAACAAGAAATGAACTGGGTGAAAAAAAAATCTACAAAATACTAAAAATATAAAAAAGAAGAATTACAGTAAAACCTGAATCATTGTAATAAACATTATTAAACTTTTCGTTATTATGACCTAAAACAAACAAGGAAGACTCGTCTAGATTTTCGCTCTGTGAATTAACTCCTTGGATCGCTTTTGGGCAAGAGGGGAGTTACTCCGACTTATTCCGTGAAAATATTCCCAACTGTCCATAGAATCCGTTACAGTTTCCTTTATAGTAAGTGACTCACAAATGATTAATATTCCCATTCACCAATACTTTATTATATCAGAGAACAGTGCAGAGATAAGCTGGCCAATGAGCGATGGTCAAAGATAATACAGATTTAATACTGGATTGATAAGTACAGCTATAGTGATTTGTTTCATGTTACAGTAATAATAAACTTTATCAAATGTTATAACTACCAAAGTGTTATTTTCGTGATCGATACCCTGCTGCCAGGATTATAACATCGTCTAAAAGTTCAGTAAAAATATCATGCAGATTAAAACCTGACCTAGTGTATCGTAACCTAACTTAGCCTTTCCTAAGCTAACTTAGACTATCCTAAACTAGCCTAACCTATCCTAATCACACCAAACCTAACCTATCCTAAATTTATATATCATCAACAGATTTATAGATATGTTGGAGAAATAATTATCAAAAGTTTGTTGTCTCTACAAATGTATTTTTAAAAAAAGAAAATGAAAAACTCTAGAAACTCAATTGTGTCATAAGCGTTGCGGCTTGCAGTTGGGATTAGGTAACATTCTAGGTTCGTTCAAATAAAGGTAGGTAAGATTAGAGTAAAGGTGAGGTAGTGTTAGGGTTAAATACATTTTTACTAATTTTTGCATCAAAATAAATACGACTAGTATCAGGATAAAAACTATATGAATATAATTCTTTTCTGAAAGAAAAAAATTCTTTACCCATATTTTTGGCCCCACTTGCTTTTTTATTGGTTTGATATTAGACTTGGAATGGGTTCGTTATTTATTTAACTCTGAGTCATGGGTACTTAATGGATACCTTGGCAGAATAACTTGTTATAACTATTGGTCATCCTACAAAGTAGTCTAAGCAAAAATGTTCACTTGACCTCATATTTGGATTTCATTACTGAAGGATATTTACAGCTATACCACATTAATAAGGTCTATCTGCAAGTTTATTCAGTAAAAAAAAAAATATACCCTAAATGTGGACAATAAAAATCTTCTATTTTGGTACAAATTACTTGAAAAGTTGTAAGAAGACAAAAGCTGCATCTCTTCCATTCAGCGAGAAATAGAACACCCAAGCATCTTCTTGTCGTAAAAAAAAAAATAATATTGTATTTTAGTATGTTGATGTACAAAACATTTTCTTCATTATTCTATGATAAAACAAGTCTAACAAGCATTATTAAAACATATATTATTATTTTTTTTCATGCAATCGGGAAATAGCGACTACTATATCCAGGTTGATCGTGTTGAGGTCCTGTAAGTTACAGGCGAGATTACGAGCTCACTTACGGAGTTCGATGCCAAATATTTGTTTTGAGGATCGATGGAGCTATAAGTCC
>NW_024729456.1:0-16201 GCF_018991925.1 Homarus americanus | reverse complement strand
TATTACAGCAATTGTAACACTGCCTTAAGCCAATCTGGCTTTTGTATAATATAATTCGTAACATTTTAACTGTACTTACATAATGCAACTTAGTATTGTTTTACCTACCAAGCATATTTAATGAAATACAACTGCCATCTGCAAGTTACTTTTCCGTAATCTAAGATCTAATTATGAAAGTATATTACTGTGTCCAGTGTATGTTGGACAATTGGACTGTGGGATCGTACTGGTGATGGCCCGGGTACTGTATGCGTTTAAACAGGTTCTAACAAACTACCAGCATGCCACTACTTGAGCAGTCCACTGGGCACTGAGTATCTGATTCTCATTAGGGAAAGTTCTGAATCAGTTTATAGTAGCGGACATAATTCGCTATTATTGTTTTGTTTTTTGTTTCTAATGATAAGTTCAGACAAAAAAGACGATTTTCATCTCTGACACTCCTGGTGCATTTTACCCCTAACCCAGATATCGGGAATTAAAAATGAGAAAACAACTACAAAAGTCTACTCTAAGCGGTGACGAGAAATGCTTTCATTTTATTGAATAAGTTGAGACAAAGCAAGAAGATTTTTTCTGACACTTATCCCTCAACCCATAACATAAATAATACATGGTTAATAGCACCAACCAAACTTACCTAAAGTTAAATAACTTCCTAAAGAACCAACCTGACTGGGCAACCGCACCCAGTAAGGTCATCTTTACGAGCTCGAAAACACAATCATATCACAGATCAAAACAAAAACAAACTATGGTCGCTCCATGGAACGTCAGGACCCGCAGTAGATGCAGCCCTCCACACGTGCAACATTTGTGAACGACTCTGCCGGTCCCGTAACGGACTCTTTGGTCACCTCAAAGCTCACTAACCTAGGTGACATCTTTAATAACTCATATCATTGTATCATAGCTGGATGATCGTCATACTCGATTCCGGGTGATAGCTAAGTAGTAGTAGTAGTAGTGTGTGTGTGTGTGTGTGTGAGTGTGTGCAGGGTGGATACAGTTCGATTTATAGGAACCAGGGTGAAACGGAGATCTTGGTGAACGAAAGACAGACTTTATGCAATCAGATAATGATGAATAAATGGTAAAAAAATCGACAATGGTAATGAAAAACAGAAAAAAATAGTGAATATATAATAAATTGGTGTAAAATGGTACCTACCTTTATTGCTGGGGAAGTGAAGGTGTGCTATTTCCAGATTATCAATGGGCAGTCATGACTATGTAATCCACTTTCACTTTTCACTCTAATCAGAAGTTAATGAAGAATGGTATAAACTTCACCTCTGGCTGTTTTTTAAGACATGGCTGAGGTAGAAATGGTTGAAATGGGCGTGGACGGGCACTAAGACATGTACAGGTACAGGACTGTACAGGTAAAATAATAGTGAAGAGATTAACGAATACTAAACTTAGATAATGGTGAATAAATGAGAGAAATATAGTGAAAAAACGAATATTATAGTTAGAATAGAGTGAATAAACGAAAGAAATAATAGAGATATTGATACAGTAAATGTCATCACTCTTTTATTGCTTATGTAATGTGTTTCGTCTCTATGGTTGCCACACTATGTATTGCTCAGAACGATCTGGCAAAATAAAGAAGAATGGTCATCACCGTATTGGCGTTAAACCTTCTTGAGTTAGAAGAAGGAAAAGGTGAGGTGTCGCTGAAGTGAAATGATATACTAGTGTTTTCAGGACATATTTCTGATAACATGAAATTCTGCAGTTGAGATGCAAAGGGGATAAATGAGCATAAAAGATGTAAGGAGTGGAAAAAAATTCTGAGAAATACTGGTGTGATAAATGTAGGAGATAAGGTATAAACGAGGACGGTAAATCCCAGGATTCAGGAAATTACAAATGTTGAAAAATAAATGGACAGGGGAAGCTCGTGTGCAGATCATACCACTACTACAAAAATTTTAATGGAGAAAACTTTAGGAAAAGTGATAAGTCTATATGACAACAAAGTCATTTTGGAAATTCGTATGATAGAGAGGGGAGGATTCTGAACGTATAAAATCGTTAACGATGGAGAGGGAAGCTGATAGAGGCAGATAAGGCTTTTATTAAGTAGCAGAGGAGAGCTGAGTGACTGCCTTCAAGTTACTGGAAAACAGTGAGGTGGTTGTGGCGGTGAATTAATTTATCTATTGGCAGGGTAGTGAAAGAGGGTTCGACCAGGCAGTATTTAGTGGAGTACTTATGATTTTGATAATAGTAAGAAGAGGTAAGAATTGGAATACCTTGTTAATAGGGTGTGTCATACGGAGGCGAATTTTTTGTTTGGAGTTTGAAAAATCGGCCCATGGTATTAATGATGTAGTTCTATGTGCAGAATCATGTGATATCTTCAGATTTGAAAAGTTTTCATTTTTTGCTAGGTAAATTTTAACTTGAAATCTTATGAAAATCAGTATTCCCACCCTTTTACCTCGGGGCAATGTTGCCACATAACGTGCAGTGTTGCCACGTGATGATATATATAAATGCTACTCGGCACATTAGCTTATATACAGGGTTGCTACTCGGCACAGTAGCTTATATACAGGGTTGCTACTCGGCACAGTAGCTTATATACAGGGTTGCTACTCGGCACAGTAGCTTATATACATAACCTACACTATTTATCATAGAGTATGTGAACAATATCGACGCCATATTGGTTACCATCTTTGAGTCATATAATTAGTTAGCTACATAGTGTTAATTATTTAGTTAAATAGGAAAAAATAATCTACTAGCGTGTGTTGTGACCAAAATAAATCAACATTGTATTTACTTTCTCCTCCAGGGGGCACTAAGCCTAGAGAAATGACACAATTGACATCTACATAAAGTGACTGACCAAGGGTAAATATTGGCTACCTTTTGTGTTAGTTTGAGGTCGTAAGAACACACAGAGCTGCTCTTAAGGATGTTTACCACAATACACCTCAAGATACACAGTAAATTTTATTAGAATACAATAATCAATTACTGAATTATTGTATTGAGGCGAATAGTCTTATGGTGTTAAGATGTGTTCTTAAGCCACGAAGGTAAACAAAAGTTATTCAATATCTGCCTTGGTTGACGATGATCTGTAGATGTTAGCAAGTCCTCCTCCTCCTGCTCTCGAGTAAGGTAAGGAAGGCCTCACCTGACCAAAATTGTTAATTAAGATAGATTACCTGAAGATTAACCCTCCCAGATTATTTCAACTAATGATTAACCTAACGCTACCTGGGAAATTAAGTTAGGTTAGATTAGGTTAGGTTAGGTCAGGTCAGGCAGTGCCAGTGTAGCTAATCTTGAGGTTAAATAAACTAGAGGCTAATCTTCACATGAGCCACTAAGACACTTTGACGGAGGCGGTTACGTACAACAGGAAAGCTCTGATAACATATAATGTACAGTATATACCGTTTAAGTTGCGTCAGCAGCTCTATACACCACTTATTGACTTACTCATTCACTGCCGTAGAAATATTTACTTCTCTAGCAGGTTTCTATATGGTTCCCAGTCATTATAATACGACCTTGTAAAATCAAATGATCTAAATTAAACTAAACGTATCCAAATTAAACTTATTAGCTAACAAATCATTCTAAAACACGATATATGCAAATAAAAAGTTCTAAATTCAACTTAACTTATCGTAATATAACTATTATAACTAAACCATTTTAATTAAACCTAACCTAAACACATCAAGTGCCACAAACAGAAGGAAAAAACACCTTTAATATTATCGTGTAAGAGGCCCCTGTAACCCACTAACTCCAAGTAATGCATCTATATCAGTCTACCTGCGTCGGAAGCTCTATACGTGACTATGATAGTTACCCACTGCTGGAGAACATTTGTACTTCTATAATTACCCCTGGAGAAACAATGCACCAATTTACGATTTATTTATTTTATTTTTCATTTATTTTTTATTCTTGGTCCATACTTTAAACACCGCCCGCTTGTGAGTCCCGTCAGCCATTTTGTTCTAACTTTCGGGGATTCTAAAATAAACTATAAATAAATAAATAAAACAAGCATCTTTTGTTTTTCTAACCCATGAGCTGTGAGTCTTCACTATATACTTCAACATTACTGTAAACTAAGGCTAGAGAGGGTGTGTACAGTACTAGTGGAGCCAAGACGAGGAGGTATTTCAAATCCCTAAAGGGTTTTACAAGTGGAGAGTCTTACAAGTGGGGGGTCTTACAGGTGGAGGGTCTAACAAGTGGAGGGTCTTACAGGTGGAGGATTTTAATAAGGATAAATACAACAAGTCTTACAGTTGAATCAGCCAAGTCGAGGAAAACTCTTAAGAGTCATGTAACTTCTACCTGGTGTTACCTGTAATCAAGCTAAGGTATATGTAAGAAGAATATTATATCGTTACTATCCATTCCTCTTCCACTATCCTGCGAGGTGGTGTATTAATAGGCACAGATACTCATGATAAAGAAGGAATAAAGAAAGACGCAAGATACCTATAAAATGCGACAGAATATACCTACACATGCGTAATCCTAACCCATCCCAACCCAACCCAACCCTATCCTACCCTCAGCTTCACCACAGTACACAAAGTCATTCTTGGTATCAGAGTGACGCATAAACACCCTGTATCGCCTAAGACACATTTGAATCGGATGGTTCGTTGACGGTTTTATTTCTTCGGTATAAACCAGTGAAGCAATTAGTTCGTGGGAACAGTGAGTCAAAATACTTCACATCAGCTTCGTTTACGACCTCCAGCTGATATTTACTTCTGTTGTCTATATCAATCACATTTTATAATGAAAACAAAAATATGGTTAGTTACTTAAAAATGAAAATAAATCATACTTAGACACTTAGGAGTGGGGAAAAAAGATACTTAAGATACTTAAAAATGAAAACACTCTTTGATACTTAAATTAGGACAAAATAAACGGACATAAAGATTTAACTATGAGCGGTGGATATTACATGTACCGGCTATCAATACAGAGGCGCTATTTAGCCGTGAAGTTCTCTCAGAAACCCAACAAGACAATATGTGGTCGCGTAAAAATTTCAGGTTAATTTTTAACACCATCCGTCATCTTAAACCTTGGCACCTGTAGATTAAGAAAATATATGGTGATACTTTTTCTGATGGGATAAAGGTCGTATTTGTCCAGAGAAGTAAGAGAGGAAAAAAATCACTTGAGAGGCATGACGCACAGAGTGTCTAAGGTGATAAAAGATCATATACTACCATTTGGGTTTTCAAATTAAGTTCATTACATAAAATATCAAACTCATAAAAATTACAAAAGAACAGAACACCATGAGCTCTCTACAGCTATTGTCAGCTGTCAATATGCTGATGTACAGAAGCTACACAATGTTATTGGTGACTGTAATCCCAGGAAAATGATGCTCTTATAAACTTGGTAACTGGAGCTGTAATGCCAGAAAATGCCAAATATGACAATCTATGAGCATATGAAGTTGGAAGCCAAAATTATGAAAATTTTGTCAAGGAACGTATTGTTGGTCCATTGAGCATCTGGGAAAAGCTGTCCAAGGTTAATCTACTGTCGTGGAAAGCAGCAAATAAGACTTCAACCATCAAATTGCTATCACAAGTTATAGAACTTAAGCAGGATATACAGTATATGCATCACAGAAGGGCAGCACTGTACATATCAAGTCACCAGACACTGATGTGTTTGGCATATTAAAGCAGCCTCAACTTGGAGAAAATACAAGTATGATAACAGGAACTGGTGAGCGACGACACATTGGGCAGAGAGCCTTACAGGTTTCCATGCCTTCACAGGATCTGACTGCATTGGAAAAATTTTTGGCAAAGGAAAGAAAGCATGTTGGAGCACTTTGATGAAATCTAACACAAAAGTCCTAGATGCATTCAAGATGCTGAGTAGACCAAATGCCCTCCAGCAGACATGTATATTGGTCTAGAGGAATTTGTATTTCAGCTCTACTGTCCACGAATGACTTTCACTAAACTGTCAAAACTTAGATGGCATCTCTTCAAGATAACGCAGGCAGAAGCTGGAGAACTACCAGCGACTGCAGCAACTCTAAAGTATCATATATTGAGAGGAAGGTATCAAGCTCTTCTGTGGTCTTGTGATGCAGACAGTGAAATGCTTTCACAATTAGAGCATGGCTGGAAGATTGACAATGACTGTTTCATACTAGTAATATCAGACCAACCACCAGCTCCAGAAGCAATCACAGAACTTGTTAAATGTGGATGTGGCGTCAGGAAATGTGGATCATTGTCATGTTCATACAGAAAGAATCAGAAAGAATAGCATGACATGCACCGAGATGTATAACTGTCAAGCAGATGATGAGAAATGCCTAAACAAGGTGAAGGAATCTGTTGTACACAGAAGACTCTGATGACGAGGACTGAAGCAATGTCGTAAATAATAACTTGTGACTTGTATACACATGATGTATAACACTACAAACTTTTAATAAATATAAAACGGTGGTTCTAAGCTTTTCAGATAATGGTAATAAGTATATGTTTAATTTCCAGTATTTGTCTTTAGCAATTAATTTTACTTACTGCAATCTCTTCTTTGCCAGAGACAGGATGGCATATATGAGCAGCCATGTTTGTAACACACTTAAGATATTATAACAGCATTCATAATATATAATGTTAAATTGTAATCATATAATACTACATGTTCATAGGTTATTAGTCATGTTTTAAGTTACTTAGGAGTTAATGGTAATACGTCTGTGGTTCATTACGCCGCTCTTTGATAAAACTTCTTTAATGGCATAAAACTTATAATAAACCGTTCAGAAAAAATTACACCACAGTTCCTTAACATAGTTTATAAGGATTATTACGATGTATGGTGTCAAAAATTAACATGAAATTTTTACGGGATTACTTAAGCTCCTACACTAAAACCTGCCGACCTAACCTAACCTTTTTTACCCACCTCCACCTACTTACCTAACCTGACATAATCTAACCAAACCTGACATAATCTAACCTAACCTGACGTAATCTAACCTAACCTGACATAATCTAACCTAACCTGACATAATCTAACCTAACCTGACATAATCTAACCTAACCTGACATAATCTAACCTAACCTGACATAATCTAACCTAACCTGACATAATCTAACCTAACCTGACATAATCTAACCTAACCTGACGTAATCTAACCTAACCTGACATAATCGAACCTAACCTGACATAATCGAACCTAACCTCCCCGTCTGACATAAGCTATCCTAATCAAACCTAACTTTCCCACCTACCGACCGTAACCTATCTACTTATTACCTACCTAACCTAACTTAACCCAACCTGACGTAATCTAACCTAACCTATTGAAACTTAACTTAACCACCTACCTCATCTAACACCACTTTGTAATCTCTTTGCACTACCGCTCACAGGATGAGTATGGGGGCACAATAAACTAGCCTCTAAGTGGCAAAATTAACAAAACTAACCTAACCTAACCCAACCTGACTTAACCTAACCTGATCTGATCTATCCAACTTAAACACCTTAGAATATATAATAAAGCCGCTAGGTTAATTTAGGCTAAATATGGTTGATTCATATTTCGTTTTGACAGAAATTCCCGGCAAAATAACGTATCTATATTGAGAACCACCGCCATGTTGGTTCCACGTTAACAAGACACGAATACACTACAGAATAACCCGCGTTCGTTTAACCTCAATTACTACAGTTTACTTTATAATCTTACTTCACAATCTTCACTACATCTCACTTCACAATCTTCACTACATCTCACTCCACAATCTTCACTACATCTCACTCCACAATCTTCACTACATCTCACTTCACAATCTTCACTACATCTCACTTCACAATCTTCACTACATCTCACTTCACAATCTTCACTACATCTCACTTCACAATCTTTACCACATCTTACTTCACAATCTTTACCACATCTTACTTCACAGTCTTCACTACATCTCACTTCACAATCTTCACTACATCTCACTTCACAATCTTCACTACATCTCACTTCACAATCTTCACTACATCTCACTTCACAATCTTCACTACATCTCACTTCACAATCTTCACTACATCTCACTTCACAATCTTCGCCACATCTCACTTCACAATCTTAACTACATCTCACTTCACAATCTTCACTACATCTCACTTCACAATCTTCATTACCTCTCACTTCACAATCTTCACTACATCTCACTTCACAATCTTCACTACATCTCACTTCACAATCTTCACGACATCTCACTTCATAATCTTCACTACATCTCACTTCACAATCTTCACTACATCTCACTTCACAATCTTCCACTACATCTCACTTCACAATCTACTACACATCTCCTTCACAATCTTTACCACATCTTCTTCACAATCTTCACTACATCTCACTTCACAATCTTCACTACATCTCTTCATAATCTTCACCACATCTCACTTCACAATCTTCACTACATCTCCTTCACAATCTTCACTACATCTCCTTCACAATCTTCTCATCTCATGCAATCTTCACTACATCTCACTTCACAATCTTAACTTCATCTCACTTCACAATCTTCACTACATCTCCTTCACAATCTTCACACCATCTCACTTCACAATCTTCACTACATCTCATACAATCTTCATCTCACTTCACAATCTTCACTACATCTCACTTCGCAATCTTCACTGCATCTCACTTCACAATCTTCACTACATCTCACTTCACAATCTTCACTACATCTCACTTCGCAATCTTCACTACATCTCACTTCACAATCTTCACTACATCTCACTTCACAATCTTTACCACATCTCACTTCACAATCTTCACTACATCTCACTTCACAATCTTCACTACATCTCACTTCACAATCTTCACTACATCTCACTTCACAATCTTTACCACATCTCACTTCACAATCTTCACTACAGCCCACTTCACAATCTTCACTACATCTCACTTCACAATCTTCACTACATCTCACTTCACAATCTTCACTACATCTCACTTCACAATCTTCACCACATCTCACTTCACAATCTTCACTACATCTCACTTCACAATCTTCACCACGTCTCACTTCACAGTCTTCACTACATCTCACTTCACAATCTTCACTACATCTCACTTCACAATCTTCACTACATCTCACTTCACAATCTTCACTACATCTCACTTCACAATCTTCACTACATCTCACTTCACAATCTTCACTACAAGTCACTTCACAATCTTCACTACATCTCACTTCACAATCTTCACTACATCTCACTTCACAATCTTCACTACATCTCACTTCACAATCTTCACTACATCTCACTACACAATCTTCACTACATCTCACTTCACAACCTTCACTACATCTCACTTCACAATCTTCACTACATCTCACTTCACATCTTCACTACATCTCATTTCACAATCTTCACCATATCTCACTTCACAATCTTCACCACATCTCACTTCACAATCTTCACCACATCTCACTTCACAACCTTCACTACATCTCACTTCACAATCTTCACTACATCTCACTTCACAATCTTCACTACAAGTCACTTCACAATCTTCACTACATCTCACTTCACAATCTTCACTACATCTCACTTCACAATCTTCACTACATCTCACTTCACAATCTTCACCACATCTCACTTCACAATCTTCACTACATCTCACTTCACAATCTTCACTAACACCATCCTTCATCGCTACATATAACAACATCCATCATCACTACTTATAACACCATCTATCATCATCACTACATATAACGCTATCCATCATCACTACATATAACATGATCCATCATCACTACATATAACACCATCCATCATCACTACATATAGAACCATCCATCACGACATATAACACCATCCAACATCACTACATATAACACCAACCATCATCACTACATATAACATCATCCATCATCACTACATATAACTCCATCCATCATCACTACATATGACACCATCCAGCATCACTACATATAACACCACCCATCATCACGACATATAACATCATGCATCATCACTACATATAACACCATCCATCATCACTACATATAAAACCAACCTATCATCACTACATGTAATATCATCCATCATCACTACATATAACACCATCCAACATCACTACATATAACACCACCCATCATCACTACATATAACATCATCCATCATCACTACATATAGCACCATCCATCATCACTACATATAAAACCATCCTATCATCACTACATATAACATCATCCATCATCACTACATATAACACCATCCATCACTACATATAGAACCATCCTATCATCACTACATATAATATCATCCATCATCACTACATATAACACCATCCAACATCACTACATATAACACCACCCATCATCACTACATATAACATCATCCATCATCACTACATATAACTCTATCCATCATCACTACATATAACACCATCCAGCATCACTACATATAACACCAACCATCATCACTACATATATCATCATACATCATCACTATATATAACACCATCCGTCATCACTACATATATTACCCTCCTATCATCACTACATATAACACCATCCATCATTACTACATATAACGCCATCCTTCATCACTACATATAACACCATCCAGCATCAATACATATAACACCAACCATCATCACTACATATATCATCATGCATCATCACTATATATAACACCATCCATCATCACTACATATATTACCCTCCTATCATCACTACATATAACACCATCCATCATTACTATATATATCGCCATCCTTCATCACTACATATAACACCATCCATCATCACTACATATTATAACACCATCCATCATCTCTACAAACACCAGTCCTCAACACTATAGTGATAAACAGAGCTTCATTTTGTTGTCAATTTCTTTAAATTCCAACCTTATTAAATCGTAATTCTTTCTGTATGGTCAAATTTTGATTTGACCTCAGTGAGAGAGCTGTTAGTGTCAGTAAATCACAATGGTGTTCCGACGCACTGTAACAAAAGTTTCAAAGGTTGAGGTGAAGCCTTGCCAGGTGAAGGAGAAGGGCCCCTGATCTAACAAACTGCAGACCACAAAGCACACTAAACCTCAAAACAACAAGAAGAAGGAAACTACCACTTTCTGCCATGTACAAAAGGACCAGTACCTGCCATGGGGAGACTACATCTTCACTGGGAAAAAGACAAAGAACAACAAGAAGCGTTGACCCAACATTTCTGATATTTAAAAATAATAAAAAACATATTAATTGATTTTGTTTGTATTATTTATGCTTTTATTATTTTCAACTGTAAACGTGCTGTTTTGGGAATATATTTTGAGTTACATAATATTTAGGTACAGCAGTTTATTTCACTGTATATCCTTGTGTGAGTGTGTAGGTAGTGTGTGGATAGTGTGTGGGTACTATGGGTGTGTGGGCATTATGGAGAACTAGTCATGGCTAACTCTGACCCTATATATGGGTTACATCGGCCTTAACGCCCTTGTCTCAGCGCTATCTCATATATCCAAATTTCACATATTTGAAAGTATTAGATAACCAAAATATCTGGAAAATATTTAGTTAAAAATACAAATAATAAAACAAAATCGAAAACAGAAAGAAAAAACAATACAGGTGAAAGTGGAAATAAGGAGGAGGCAGAGCAGATGATACACAGGAAGACAGTAATCATCATCCCCGTGTGAACCAGCCAGAGAAGAACTCCTTCGCCTCACCGTCCACCCGCGTACGATCAGCTGAGTGAAGTTGCCTCGTGTTGCAGTAAACTTTATCTGTAAAAGGACAATTTACTTTTACTTTTATTGTTTATCTTACGGTTTATAACTGTTTATTTTCTCTTACATAATGTACACTAAGTATGGGAGTGTACAGTAAGTTATACCGGATGGAAAGAAATTCACATTCGTCTTGCAAATATTAAAACATTACCCTAACAACAGTATTGTATAACAACACGAGCTAAAGTGATGTGTAAAAAGGTCCGTTGCAAAAAGAAATATTATTCTTTTAAGTCTTTTTCAGTTTGTTCAGTGTTAACAACATTATAGGTCATATTTCATGCAGTATGCATATACAATGTTTGCTGAAGGTTTAATACCTTTCTGTTTACTGATGATGTAAAACCCTCGTTAAAATACTTTAGAGTCATTTACAAAATATTTGGTGCGTTTTCCGGAGCATTGTATGTTTTTACAGCATGCGAGGCGGCAGGTATGTGGAGTTTTAAGAGCACTTCACGCTATAGCTCAGTTGGCCACGGATTAGCGAATTACGAACTGAAAATGTTTGGATCGTCATCTGTTTCGTTTAAGCTGTGTCGGACATTTTGTGCTACATTAAAGTCCAGCGATCTGTGGCAGCTGTCGGGCTCCTGCCTGACCACCCTTTGCCTAAGAAGAGCGATTGTCTGAAGGTGTTCGAGTAGTTACTCAATTGTGAAAAAGTGATAGCGAGTCCCATAGACATGGCTGCCAGTTAGGGACAGTGTGGATACGGCACACTACATAGCATGTCTTCGGAAAGTAAAGGAGGCCGTGTAGCCAAGACTGCACTCAACGGCCTTCACTTCCCCAATTACAGCTAGGTGGACTGAGAGCACCTCGGGATTATCATATCTATAATGCCAGATGGTAACACCATCCCCTTGACACCTCGGAGACTATACAGTACTGTGTTCGGGGCGTGTTTGTGGGTCTCTACTGCCGCCTCCCTATCGTTGAGTTGCTCCCCACTTACCGTAACCAGTCGAGGTCACTGTGGGAGGCTATGTACAGTACAGTACAGTACAGAGTCACGCCCCCCTCAACAACGTCCGCACCTTGCCTGCTGAATACAGTATTTGCAAATGTGACCATAAACCCCAACAATTGTAGCAAATTACAAGTCCCGGGATTTGCCCCTGGTATTAACACAGTGACAAGCGTCCCATTCCTGGTAAGTAGCAGGTGGCCGGAGGTAGTGCAATCCTCTCCCAGACTACACGGAGATGAGAGAGAGCTGGTTGACCATCATGGTAAGGACGCGTCACTATTTGGACCCCAGGGAGGCCATTATCGTAAGTTAAGTGAAAGGCATTTGGAATACTGGACGACTAGACGCTATATGAATTTCTTTACCCTAGTTTTCCCACCGATAATAATGAGGACAAGGGAGGTAGTCTCATCGGCGTTCATCAACACCATAGCCGTCTCAGTTACCTATTGCTCGTACAAGGTTTTTGAATGAAATAGTTTTACTAATATCAGGAACTTTCAAACTACTACAGGAAATAATATATATATATATATATATATATATATATATATATATATATATATATATATATATATATATATATATATATATATATATATATATATATATATATATATATATATATGCAAATAAATCACTGTAGGTGCGCGTGATCCAGGTATATGCTGATAACCACAAGGAAAAAGAAAACACGAAGTTCCCAAGCGCTTTCGTGTAATTCACATCTTCAGGGGTGAGTACAGACTGTAGGAATTAAAATCAATAAACTTTAGTGATGGTCAGTTCAAAACTGATATGTTACATAAATTTATTTGTCAGTGGCCCAAGGTTAAAAATGCTTTGAAAACCTTTGATCTAGATGTATGATAGTTATTTTGTGGGTCCCTTATTTTTGACCTGACCTGACTAGTCACGTCACCCCCCTTCTCTTTAGCTCCTCTACATGTGTGTTAGTGTGGGGATTAGTGGATGACATCATTATGACCTGACCTCATGTTTTTAAGGTCACCCTGTATATTTAAGCCTCTCTCTGTCCATGTAATCCAGTTGCCTCTGAAGATGTCTTGAATAAAGACGAAAGCTACAGTAAGGTACTCCATTTTCCCGTGTGATTTTATCAAGATTTATCTTATCCACGTTTCCATTGTGGATTTACATGAAATATATATATATATATATATATATATATATATATATATATATATATATATATATATATATATATATATATATATATATATATATATATATATATATATATATATATATATATATATAAGAAATTAAGGAGTCTGTAATAGGCTGGTTGGCCTGTGCATGGCAGCTCCTGTCGAGAGTTACTACCGCTCTCTATCATCCATGAATCTATCTAGCCTCCTTTTGAAACTTTCCAGAGTTCCCACACTTACTACAAAGTTGCTAAGCTTGTCCCACTCGTCCACCACCCTATTTGTGAACCAGTTCCTTCCTATCTCCCTCCTAAACCTAAACTTATCTAACTTGAATCCGTTGCTCCGAGTCCTATCCTGCTCGGATATTATAAGAACTTTATATATATCTTCGCTAGTTTATACAATGGTGAACTATGTTAATATGCCCTTCATTGTGAACCAATAAGCATTATTAAATTTAATTAATTTCAAAGTAATTATTGTAGGTGTTACATTCAATGTCACTCGGTGGTGGTGATGTGTGGCCGTGGTGTTGTTATGATCAATACTTTGGGGAGAATGACAGACTTCGTCACACACACTACTTGTGAATCTGTGTTATGATTTTGTCCTCTAAAACCTGGTATTGATGACGGCTATTGACTTCATCCTTGTTTCACTTTAATTGTTTTGGTTCAGACAATAAATCCATTAAGAGCGGCTGTTGGTTTCATTAATTAGAGAAGGTCAGGTTATCTCACCTGGCGGGGAATTCCTTCATCTGTTCTCTATAAATTGATGAAAGTCATTTATCACTCCTAATTTCCCCAGAGACCAACAACCTGCAGAAAAGGAATATAATTATAGCTTTTGTTTTTTATATTTTTCACCCGTGAGAATTAGTGCTACTGGCCTGGTGATACCCTGAGGCTAGAGTGTTGACGTCGGTGTTTATAAACGAATCATACTTGACCTTTCCCACCAATTATTATATACTAATAAGTATAATGTTCAAACATTTCCAATCCATAAGTTGTCGCTTTTTTTTTAATCTAAATACGGAAAAAGAGTGTACTTAAAATATATTGTTTTAATTTGAGCTGTCTCCCCCACACACACACATACACCAGGTATCATCATCATACAGAAACAAAATATGTATATAACTCGGTATGACAACTGCTTAATCTCGGGTTGAGAAAACGTTAACTGTGATTGTTATTGGAAATTCGATTGTAAACTGAACCTTCTGTTTCTTATGCGAGTCTTGGTGGAAATGTTGCCTCTCTCTCTCTCTCTCTCTCTAGTATAACAGTAGTATATAGCCAGGCACTAAGGCTCCCGCGTTTGTTGTGTTAAAAAAATTAAACGGTTGCAGTGACTTGTGACCCTCATAGCCTCTCCTGAACAACAATAAACGTTCTCCTTTTACTGCAACACAACTACAGTTATTGTAGACATTTGAGGATAAATATATACACTATCAATTTCAGTTTCCTTTAGGATGATTTACGTTTAGTTACATATATTAGTAAACTTAAAGTATTTTTATAAAGGCAATAATTTGATCTTTTAAAATAGTAAAGCTCAAAGTATATTGACGATAAATTGATCTTTTTTTGTGATAATTCAACTCCAAGTATTTATATAACTAATCCAATCTTCCTATAATTTTATTTTAGCCATATATATATATATATATATATATATATATATATATATATATATATATATATATATATATATATATATATATATATATATATATATATATATATATATATATATATATATATATATATAAGTAAACAAAGTGTATATCTACAAACAACTATAAGATGCTCTTAGATAATTCTTTTTTAGTCTCACATTTCAGTAAACTCATAAACAGTAAACTGAGAATCTTTAAACACACTCCCGCTGCACTATTTCTCGGCCACACGTAAACAAAGCAGTCCGTATTATAGAGAATTGGACACTATGTTACATAAAGTGTTTCTCCTTGGTGGTGAGGTGTATCTTCAACACTCTCAGATGGCTTAGATTTTTCTCAGTGATGCTCTTGAAAGGAGGAGAAACTACCGTGAGTTAAGTTCAAGTGTGAGGGACCAGCGCTGTGGTGGTGTGGAAGCTAGGATGGTCAGTGTTATGGGGTGGTGTGGTACCTAGAATGGTCAACGTTATGGTGGTGTGGTAGCTAGGATGGTCAGCATTGTGGTGGTGTGGTGGAGGAGGTAGCTCTCTC
>NW_024729455.1:0-36859 GCF_018991925.1 Homarus americanus | reverse complement strand
CAGTGTGCTTCGTTCGGTACGTATTGCTCGCCCACCTGCGCCGTTAATGCGCCCGTGGCGTTACGCCACTCATTGCCTGGCCCCTGCCGCGTTGTCGCCGTAAGGCGGTTACGCCACTTCATTCTTACCAGCCTCCCCTGCCGCCGTTAATCGCCCGTAAGGCGATGCCCGCCCACTCATTCTTATGGCCCCCTGCGCCGTTAATCGCCCGTAAAACGTTGCCGCCACTCATTCTTGCCAGCCCTCCTGCGCCGTTATTGTGTCGCCGTGGCGTTACGCCACTCATTCTTATGGCCTCCCCTGCCGCCGTTAATGCCCGTAAGGCGGTACTGCCACTTTCATTCTTGCCAGCTCCTGCTGCCATTAATCGCCCGTGAGCGTTGCCGCCACTTTCATTCTTATGGCCCCCTGCATGTGCGTGTCGCCGTATTAAGGCGATTGCACGCCACTCATTCTTATGGGCCCTCCTGCGCCGTTAATCGCCCGTAAAGGCGATTGCCGCCACTGTTCTTATGGCCTCCTGCCGCCGTTAATCGCCCGTAAAGGCGATTGCCCGCCACTCTTCATTCTTATGGCCTCCCTGCCGCCGTTAATCGCCACGTAGGCGGTACACCGCCCTTCTTCCTTAGCCCCTTCCTGCGCCCGTTATCGCCCGTAAGGCGATTGCCGCCACTCATTCTTATATGGCCTCCTGTCGCCGTTAATCGCCCGTAAAGCGTTGCCGCTACTCATTCTTATGGCCTCCCCTGCCTCCGTTAATACGCCCGTAAAGCGTTACCGCCCACTCATCTGCCTGTGGCCTCCTGCACGCGTTAATACGCCCGTGGCGTTACGCCACTCATTCTTTGGCCTCCACCGCCGTTAATAATCGCCCGTATTGCGATTTCGCCACTATTCTTATGGCCTCCCTGCGCGTTAATCGCTTGTATGAAACGTTTGCCACTCATTCTTGTGGCCTCGCTGCGTGCCGTTGTCGCCCGTGGCGTTGCGCCCTTTTTCTTATGGCACTCCCTGTAGCGTTAATCGCCCGTGGGCGATTGCGCTTCTTTCATTCTTGATATTCACTGCCGCCGTTTGTCGCCCGTAAAGGCGATTGCGCCTGTTCTTATTTTGCCGGTTGTTGCCCGTAAAGGCGTTGCCGCCACTCATTCTTATGGCCCCCCCTTGCGTTAATCGCCGTAAGGCGTTGCGGCCGCTCGTTCTTGGCCTCCTGCGCGTTAATCGCCGTGGCGTTACGCCACTTTCATTCTTTGGCCTGCTTCCACTGCGTTATGCCGTTGCGTTGCGGTACTTCGTGCTTTGCTTCCCCTGCCGTTGTTTGCATTAAAGGCGTTGCCGCCACTCGTTTATGGCCCTGTTGCATTGTTTCGCCGTGAGCGTTGCATGCACTCGTGCCCTGCTCTGCGCCGTTAATCGCCCGTAAAGGCGTTACACGCCACTCATTCTTCGCCCCCCTGCGGTTGTCGCCCGGCGTTGCCGTAACTCGTTCTGTATCCCCCCCTGCCGCCGTTAATCGCCGTGAGCGTTACGCCACTCATTCTTATAGGCCCCCTGGTTAATAGCCGTAGGCGTTGCCCGTACTTTCTTATAGCCCCTGCTGCCGTTGTCGGCCGTAGCGGTCGCCACTATTCTTATCGCCCCCTACGCGTTAATCGCCCGTAAGCGTTGCGCCACTCATTCTTCTTCCTTCCCCTGCGCGTTAATCGCCCGTAAGGCGTTGCTGCCCTAATTCTTATGGCCCCCTGTCGCGTTTCGCCGTGTTGGCGTTGCGCCCTCGTTCTTATGGCCCCTGCGCCGTTAATCGCCCGTGAGCGTTGCCGCCACTCATTCTTGTGGCCCCCTGCGCGTTGTCGCCGTAAGGCGTTTACGCCACTTCATTCTTATGGCTTGCGCTGTTAATCGCCAGTAAGCGTTGCGCTTTTCATTCTTATGTTTTGCGACGTTGTCGCCCGTAAAAACGTTGCCGCCACCGTTGCCTGGCGCCTGCGCGTTAATCGCCGTGGTTGCGCCATTCATTCTTTGGCGCTCTCTGCGCGTTAATCGCCGTGGGCGTTGCGCCTGTTCTTATGGCCTCTGCCGCCGTTTTCGCCGTAGCGATTACGCCACTCATTCTTCCCTTGGCCTGCCTGCTTGCCGTTAATCGCCGTGAGCGTTGCCGCCACTCATTCTTGCCTCACCTGCGCCGTTAATCGCCCGTGGCGATTACCGCCACTCATTCTTATGGCCTCCTGCCGCCGTTATTCGCCCGTGAGGCGATTACGCCACTCATTCTGGCCCCTGCGCCGTTAATCGCCCGTAAAGCGATTGCCGCCACTTTCGTTCTTATCGCCCCTTGCGCCGTTAATGGCCGTGGCGTTGCGCCACTCATTCTTATGGCCCCTGTCGCGTTAATCGCCCGTAAAGGCGTTGCTTCACTCATTCTTTGGCCTCCTGCCGCATTGCATCGCTTCGTTTTGAGGCGTTGCTTTCCACTCGTTATGTGGCCTCCCTGCCGTTATTATCCGCGTGACGTTGCTGTCATTTCTGCTTCTTCTGCTACGCGTTAATAGCCGTGGCGTTGCCTCCTCGTCATCTGTTTCTGGGTTTCGCCGTGGTTGCGCCTCATTCTTATGGCCCTCTTACGCCGTTAATCGCCCGTGGCGTTGCGCCACTATTCTTATGGCTCACGCGTTCGTTGCCGTGGCGTTGCGCCGCTCATTCTTATGGCCTCTGCGCCGTTAATCGCCCGTCAAGGCGTTGCGTCACTCATTCTTATGGTCGTTGCCGCGTTATTTGGCAGTAAAACGGTGCCGCCACTCATTTTAGCAGCATCATGTCTTGCGTTGTGGCCCGTAAGCGTTGCGCCGCTCATTCTTGTGGCCCCCCTGCGCCGTTAATCGCCGTGGGTTGCCGCACTCATTCTTATGGCCTCCCCTGCGCGTTTGCGCCCGTGGGGTTGCGCCTCATTCTTGTATTTTACGTGCGTTAATAGCCCGTGGGCGATTGCCGCCACTCATTCTTTGGCCATTTTGCCGCGTTAATAAGCCCGTGGTTTGTGCTGTTCTTGTATCCCTGCAGCGTTAATAATTGGTAAAGGCGTTAGCTACTCATTCTTATTAAGCCTCCCTGCTCCGTTAATCGCTTGTATGGCTTTGCGCCCTGCGTTCTTATGGCCTACTGCGGCGTTGTGCCCGGCGCGATTGCGCCACTCTTTCTTGCTTGTGCGTGTTCGCTTCGTAAGGGTTGCCGCCACTCATTCTTGTCCTTTCCCGCCGTTAATCGCGCTTTAAACGTTGCCACCTGTTCTTATGGCCCCTTCGCGTTAATCGCCCGTGGCGGTGCGCCACTCATTCTTGCTCCTTCCATGCTGCCGTTAATATTGCCGTAAGGCGTTGCGCCACTCATTCTTGTGGCCCCCTGCGCGTTAATGGCCCGTGAGCGTTGCGCCACTATTCTTATTTGCCTGCCGCGTTAATAGCCGTGAAGGGTTGCTCCACTCATTCTTATGGCCTCCTGCGCGTTAATCGCCCGTGAGCGTTGCGCCACTATTCTTTGGCTTACTCTGCGCGTTGTGTCGCCCGTAAGGCGTTGCGCCCTCATTCTTATGGCCTCCTGCCGCCGTTGTCGCCGTGGGATTGTTGCGACTTCATTCTTATGGCCTCCCTGCGCATTGTCGCCCGTGGCGTTGCGCCACTAACACTGGGCCCCTGCTGCGCCGTTAATCGCCGTGAGGCGTTGCCCTCATTCTTATGGCTCCTGCCGGTTAATCGCCGTAGGCGATTGCCGCCCTCATTCTTGTGGCCTCCTGCGCCTTTTAATCGCCGTAGGCGTTGCGCCACTTTCTTATGGCCTCCCTGCATGGGTTAATCGCTTCCGTGGCGTTGCGCCACTCGTTCTTATGTTTCCTCCCTCGCCGTTAATCGCCCGTGGCGTTGCCGCCACTCGTTATGGCCTCCTGTAGCGGTTATTAAGCGTGGCGTTGCTTCTCATTCTTGTGCTCTGCCTGTTAGTCGCCCGTAAAGGCGTTACGCCACTCTTCTTGTGGCCTCCTGCGCCGTTAATTGTGCGTGAGGCGTTGCCGCCACTCGTTTATGGCTTGCCTTGTGCGCGTAGGCGTTGCGCGCTCATTTTCGCCAGCCTGCTGCGCGTTAATGCCGTGGCGTTACGCCACTGTTCTTGCCTTCCCTGCGCCGTTAATCGCCCGTAGGCGATTGCGCACTCATTCTTATGGCTCCCCTGTCGCCATTGTCGCCCGTAAAGCGTTGCGCCATTCTTATAGCCTCCCTGCGCTGTTAATCGCCCGTAAGCGTTGCGCCGCTTTCATTCTTGCTTATTTGCCGCCGTTGTGGAATTGCCCGTAAGGCGTTGCATCCACTCATTCTTGTTGGCCCCTGCTGCCGTTATTCGCCCGTGAGCGTTTGCATCACTCATTCTTATGGCTTTTAATGCGTTATCGCCGTGGGCGGTTGCCACTCATTCTTATGGCCTCCCTGCGGCGTTAATAGCCGTAAGGCGATTGCGCGCTTCATTCTTATGGCCCCCTGCCGTTATCGCCCGTAAGCGATTACGCCTCTTATGGCTTTGCGCCGTTAAGTCGCCCGTAAGCGTTACGCCTGTTCTTGGCGTCCCTCGCATTGTCGCCCGTAGTGTTTACCACCTCATTCTTGTCGCCCCTGCGCGTTATCGCCGAAGCGTTGCCGCCTCATTCGCTCTCCTTTGCCAGTTGTCGCCGTGGCATTGCCGCCACTCATTCTTATCGCCCCTGCGCCGTTAATCGCCCGTAAGCGATTGCCGTCACTCATTCTTATGGCCCCCTGCGGTGTCGCCGTGAGCGTTGCACTATTACCCACCTTCTGCCGTTAATCGCCGTGGTGATTGCGCCACTCATTCTTATCGCCCCCCCTGCCGCCGTTAAATCACCCGTGGCGTTGCGCCACTCATTCTTATGGCCCCTGCTGCGTTAATCGCCGGCGTAGCGTTGCGCCCTTTCATTCTTATAGCCCCCTGCGCGTTAATCGCCCGTAAAGCGTTGCCGCCACTATTCTTGTGGCCCCCTGCGCGTTAATACGCCCGTAAAAACGTTACGCCCTCATTCTGCCCCCCTGCGGCTGTTATCGCCCGTAAAGCGTTACGCCACTCATTCTTGCCGCCCTCCTGCGCGTTGTCGCCCGTAAAGCGTTACGCCACTATTCTTATAGCCCCCTACGCGTTAATATCCCGTAAAGCGTTGCGCCACTCATTCTTATGGCCCTCTCCGCCCGTTAATCGCCCGTGGGCATTTCCGCCACTCATTCTTATGGCCTCTACCTGCCGTTAATGGCCCGTGAGCGTTGCGTCTTTCATTCTTATGGCCCCCCTGCGCGTTAATACGCCGTGGCGGTTGCCCTTTTTCATTCTTATAGCCCCCTGCGCGGTTATTAAGCCCGTAAGGCGGTGCGTCACTCATTCTTATGGCCTCCCTGCCGCCGTTAATCGCCCGTGGAGCGGTACGCCACTCATTCTTATGGCCCCTGCCGCCGTTAATCGCCCGTAAGGCGGTGCGCCACCATTCTTATCGCCCCCTGCTCGCCGTTGTCGCCCGTGAGCGTTGCCGCCACTCATTCTTATCGCCTCTGCCGCCGTTAATCGCCCGTAAAACGTTACCCACTCATTCTTATGTCCCCCTGCCGCCGTTAATGCGCCGTAAAACGTTGCGCCACTCATTCTTATCGCCCCCTGCGCTGTTAATAACCCGTAAGCGTTGCCGCCACTCATTCTTATCGCCCCCTGCGCCGTTAATCGCCCGTGGGGTTGCCGCCTCATTCTTATCGCCCCTACCTCGCGTTTTAATAGCCCGTGGCGATTGCGCTTCACTCATTCTTATCGCCCCTGCTGCCGTTAATCTTCCGTGGGTTGTTGCCGCCACTCATTCTTATGCCCCTGTCGCGGGTGTGTCGCCCGTAAAGCGTTGCGCCACTCATTGCTTATGGCGCCCTGCGCCGTTTCGCCGTAGAGCGTTGCCGCCACTCGTTCTTTGGCCTACACTGCCGCCGGCGTTCGCTTCCGCCGTTATGCGTTGCGTCACTCATTCTGCATGGCCTCTCCTGCACTTGCGTTAATCGCCCGTGGCGTTACGCCACTCATTCTTATAGCCCCCTGCGCGTTAATCGCCCGTAGGCGTTGCCGCCACTCATTCTGCTCGCCTCCCTGCACTTGCGTTAATCGCCTGTAAAAGCGGTACGCCACTCATTCTTATGGCCCCCCTGCGCGTTAATCGCCCGTAAGGCGATTGCGCCACTCATTCTTCTTGGCCTCCCTGCGCCGTTAATCGCCCGTGGCGTTGCCTTCTCATTCTTGCTTTGCCTCGTTGCCGTGTTAATCGCCCGTAAGGCGTTGCGCCCCTTTCATTATTATGGCCTCCTGCGCTTGCGTTATTCGCCGGGCGGCGTTGCGCCCTCGTTGTTGGCCCCCCTGCAGCCGTTGTTTCGCCGTGGCGTTACGCCTCTATTCGCTTGCCCCCTGCGCCGTTGTCGCCGGCAGGCGGTACGCCCTCATTCGCCTGCCTGTTTGCCGTTGTCGCCGTAAAGCGGTTACGCCCTCATTCTTATAGCCCCCCTGCGCGTGTCTCCCTGAGGCTGTTGCCGCCTCATTTTTGCTGCCCCTGCAGCCGTTTCGCCGTGAGGCGTTGCCTGCTGTTCTTGTGGCCTCCCCTGCGCCGTTTCGCCGTGGGCGTGTGCATGTTCTTATTTCCCCTGCCGTTAATCGCCGTAAGGCGTTGCATGTTCTTTCTTGTCGCCCCTGCAGCCGTTAATCGCCGTGAGAGCGTTGCGCCACTCATTCCTTGTTACCCCCTGCGCGTTAATCGCCCGTGAGCGTTGCCGCCACTCATTCTTGTCGCCCCCTGCCGCTGTTAATCGCCCGTAAGGCGTTACGTCACTATTCTTTTCCCCTGCGCCGTTAATCGCCGTGGCGTTGACGCCACTCATTCTTGTGGCCCCTGCGCCGTTAGTCGCCCGTAAAGGCGTTGTCGCCACTCATTATTATGGCCTTCTGCCCGTTAATCGGCCGTGAGCGTTGCGCCACTTTTCTTATGGCCTCCCCTGTCGCCGTTATTCGCCGTAAGGCGTTGCACTCTACTCATTCTTATGGCCCCCTGCCGCGTTAATCGCCCGTGGCGTTGCGCCACTCATTCTTATGGCCCCTGCCGCCGTTATTCGCCCGTGGCGATTGCGCGCCTCATTCTTATGGGGCCCCTGCGCGTTAATCGCCCGTGAGCGTTGCCGCCACTCATTCTTATCGCCCCCTGCCGCCGTGTCGCCCGTGAGCGTTGCCTACTCGTTGTATGGCCCCCTGCTGCGTGTACGTGAGAGACGTTGCGCGGCTCATTCTTATCTCCCCTGCGCCGTTGTCGCCGTAAGCGTTGCTACCTCATTCTGCTGGCCCCCTGCTGCGTTATTCGCCCGTGGTTACGCCACTCGTTCTTATCGCCCCCTGCGTTGTCGCCGTGAAGCGTTGCGCCACTCATTCTTGCCTTTGCCGCCGTTAATAGGCCGTGGCGTTTGCCGCCACTCATTCTTATGGCCCCTGCACGTTATTCGCCCGTAAGGGTGCGGCACTAATTCTTATATGGCCTTCCTGCGCAGTTTCGCCCGTAAAGCGTTGCGCCACTCATTCTTGTGGCGCTCTGCCGCCGTTGTCGCCGTGGGCGTTGCCTCCTCATTCTTATGGCCTCCCTGCCGCCGTTTCGCCGCGTCGTTGCGCCACTATATTCTTATGGCCTCCTGCGCGTTATCGCCGTAAAATTCACTCATTCTTGGCCTCCCTTGCGCCGTTAATGCGCCCGTAAACGTTACGCTCTCATTCTTATGGCACTCTGCGCCGTTAATCGCCGTAAGCGTTACGCCCACTCATTCTTATAGCCCCCCTACGCGTTAATCGCCGTAAAGCGTTGCGCCACTAATTCTTTGCCTCCTACGCGTTAGCCGCGTGCGGTGCCCACTATTCTTATAGCCCCGCGTGTCGCCCGTAGGCGTTGCGCCAGCTCGTTCTTTCGGCTCCCCTGCGCCGTTATTAGCAGTAAGGCGTTTGCGCCACTATTCTTATCGCCCCCTGCCTTTGTCGCCAGTAGAGATTGCCCGTTACTCATTCTTATAGCCCCCTGCCGCCGTTAATCGCCCGTGAGCATTGCCCTCATTATAGCCCCCTACGCCCGTGTGTCGCCCGTAAAGGCGATTGCCGCCACTTCATTCTTGCTCGCCTCCCTGCCGCCGTTATTCGCCCATTCAAGGCGATTGCGCCCTCATTCTTGTCGCCCTGCCCACTTAGGTGTCGCCCGTGAGCGATTGCGTACTCATTATATAAGCCCCTACCGTTAATAGCCGTAAAGCGTTACGCCACTGTACTTGGCCCCCTGCACTTGCATTAATCGCCACGTGAGCGTTGCCGCCACTCATTCTTATAGCCTCCCTACCGCCGTTATCGCGCCCGTAAAACGTTACACGCCCTCATTCTTATAGCCCCCCTGCTGCCGTTATCGCCGTAAGCGTTACGCCCTCATTCTGCTCGCCTCCCTACGCGCCGTTAATCGCGGCATTACCGCCACTCATTCTTATCGCCTCCCTGCGCCGTGTCGCCCCGCCAGCGTTACGCGCCCTCATTCTTATAGCCCCCTGCACGCCTTCGGCAATGCCCGTAAGGCGTTGCGCCACTCATTTCTGATGGCCTCCCTGCCGCCGTTAATGCCCGTAAAGGCGTTGCACTTCACTTTCATTCTTCGCGGCTCCCCTGCTGCCGTTATTAAGCCGTAAGGCGATTGCACTTCTCGCTCTTATGGCCCCCCTGCCGCAGCTAATCGCTATAAGGCGATTGCCGCCACTTTCATTCTTACTGGCCCCCTGCACGTTAATACGCCCGTGGCGTGCCGCCACCCATTATCGCCTCCCTGCGCCCGTTGTCGCCCGCGAGCATTGCGCCACTATTCTTATAGCCCCCCTACACGCGTTAATCGCCCGTGGCGGTACGCCCACTCATTCTTATGGCCTCCCTTCGCATTGTCGCCGTAAAGCGTTGCCGCTATTCTTGCGCCTGAGCCCGTTATCGCCGTGTGGGCGTTGCGCCCTCATTCTTATAGCCCCCCTGCGCGTTATTCGCCCGCAGGCGTTGCGTCCCTAATTCTTATGGCCTGCGCGTTAATCGCCCGTGGCGTTGCGCGCACTCATTCTTATGGCCTCCTGGGTTGTCGCCGTAAGAGATTACGCCACTGTTCTTATCGCCTGCTGCGTTGTCGCCGCGTGAGCGATTACTTACTTTCTTATAGCCTCTGCGGTGTCGCCGTGAAAGTTGCCGCCACTCATTCTTATCGCCCCTGCGCCGTTGTCGCCCGTGGCGTTGCCGCACTCATTCTTATGAACTGCCGTGTGTTTCGCCCGTGAGAGATTGCGGCCACTATTCTTGTATTTTGCCGCCGTTGTCGCCCGTGAAGCATTGCGGCCTCATTATTATAGCTTCGCGTTATTGCGCCCGTAAGCGTTGCGTCTCGTTCTTTAGCCCCCCTGCGCGTTGTCGCCCGTGGCGTTGCGCCACTTTGTCTTATGGCCCCCCTGCATGTTAATCGCCCGTGGCGTTGCGCTTTTATTCTTATGGCCCCCCTGCACTTGTTGTCTTCATGAGCGTTGCGCCACTCATTCTTGTGGCTTTCCGTTATGCGTGTCCGTATTAGGCGTTGCATCACTCATTCTTATCGCCTCCTGCTGCGCGTTGACCGCCCGTGGCGTTGCGCCACTCATTCTTATGGCCCCGTGTGCCGTTAATCGCCGTAGGCGTTGCGCCACTCATTCTTGTAGCCTCCTGCGCGTTAGCCGCCGGTAAACGTTGCGCCACTCGTGCCTGGCACTCTCTGCGGCCGTTAATCGCCGTAAGCGTTGCGCCACTGTTCTTATGGCCTCCTGCTGCGTTAGTCGCCGGTTAAGGCATTGCGCCCACTTTTTATCGCCTCCCTACCCGCCGTTAATCGCCCGTGGCGTTGCCGCCACTTTCATTCTTATGGCCCCCCTGCCGCCGTTAATCGCCCGTGGGCGATGCCGCCACTCATTCTTACCAGGCCCCCTGCCTGCGCCGTTAATCGCCCGTAAAGAGCGTTGCGCCACTCATTCTTATGGCCCCCCTGCGTCGGTGTCGCCCGTGAGCGTTTCGCCACTCATTCTTATGGCCCCCTGCTGCGCGTGTCGCCCGTGGCGATTGCCGCCACTTTCATTCTTGTAGCCCCCCTGCCGCCGTTATTCGCCGGTGGCGTTGCTACTCGTTCTTATGGCCCCCTGCCTTGGTTGTCGCCCGTGGGCGTTGCATCTTTTCATTCTTGCGGCCCCTGCTGCCGTTATCTGCCGCGTGGGCGTTGCGCCCTCATTCTTATGGCCCCCCTGCGGTTAATAGCCGTGGCGTTGCGCCACTCATTCTTATGGCCCTGCGCCGTTATTCGCCGTGAGCGTTGCGCCACTCATTCTTATCGCCTCCTGCTGTGGTTATTCGCCGTGAGCGTTGCCGCCACTCATTCTTATGGCCTGCCTTGCGTTAATCGCCGTAAGCGTTACGCCACTTTCATTCTGCCGTTAATCGCTTGCGTAAAGCGTTGCTCCCTCATTCTTATGGCCCCCCCTGCGCCGTGTCGCCGTAAAGCGTTGCCGCCACTCATTCTTATGGCCCCCCTGCACGCCGTTATCGCCGTGGCGGTTGCCCGCCACTCATTCTTATGGTCTCCCTGCGCCGTTATCGCCGTGGAGTTGCGCCCACTCATTCTTATAGCCCCCTGCCGCGTTATTCGCCACGTGAGCGTTGCGCCTCCTGTTTGCCCCCTGCCGTTAATGGCCAGCCGTAAAGCGTTGCGCCCACTCGATGTATGGCCCCTGCCGCCGTTATTAGCCCGTAATGGCGATGCCGCCACTCATTCTTCGCATTGCACGCCGTTAATGCGCCCGTGGCGTTGCGCATTCTTATGGCTTTTATGTTAATCGCCGTGCGATTGCGCCACTCATTCTTATGGCCCCTGCGCGTTAATCGCTTGCGTGATGCGATTGCCGCCCTCATTGCCACATTTTCATCGCCCGTGAAGGCGTGCCTTACACTCATTCCTTGCCCCCTGCGTGGGTGTCGCCGTAGGCGTTGCGCCAGCTACTTATCGCCTCCCTGCGCGGTTATTCGCCCGTAAGGGCGTTGCGCCACTCATTCTTATCGCCCCCTGCCGCCGTTAATCGCCCGGGGCGTTGCCGGCACTCATTCTTATGGCCCCCCTACCGCGGGTGTCGCCGTGGGCGATTGCGCGCCACTCTATTCTTATATTTGCCGCCGTTGTCGCCGTAAGCGTTGCCGCCACTCATTCTTATGGCCCCCTGCGCGTTGTGTCGCCGTGGCGTTGCGCCACTCGTCTTGTATTTTACGCGAATTCGGCATCGCCCGCAAAGGTGCGCCATTCTTATCGCCCCTGCGCGTTAATGGCCGTGTGGCGTTGCCGCCACTTTCATTCTTCATATCGCCCCCTGCGTTAACCAATAAGCCGTGAGGCGATTGCGCCCGCCTGCGCTGTTAATGCGGGCGATTTGCCCGCCACTTATGGCCCGCCGGGTAATCGCCGTGAAACGTTGCGCCACTGTTCTTCCTGCCGTTAATCGCCCGTGAAACGTTGCCGCGCATATTCTTCCTGCCGCCGTTAATGGCCGTGAGCGTTAACCACTACGTCTTGTGGCCCCTGCGGTGTCGCCGTGGGCGTTGCCGGCACTTTCATTGTATATTATTTACTGCGCGTTGGCCGCCCACGTGAAGCGTTGGCGCCACTATGGCCCCTGCCGTTAATGCGCCCGTGGCGGTGCCGCCGCCATTATCGCCTCCTGCATGCCGCCGCCACTCATTCTTGTCGCCCCCTGCGCCGTTAACCAATCGCCGCGGGTGCCGCCACTAAATTAACCCCGCCAGCCCGTGCGCCGTTAACGTATCCGCCGTAATGGTTGCCGCCACTGCATTCTTACATTTCCTGCTGCGGTTAACCCAATCGCCGGTAAAGCGTTGCCGCACTCATTCTTATGGCCTCCCTGCGCAGCGGCCAGCCGCGAAGCGTTGCGCCACTTTCATTCTTATGGCCTCCCCTGCCGCCGTTAATCGCCCGTGGGCGTTGCCGCCACTCCTTATGCTCCCTGCGCCGTTGTCGCCGGGCGTTGCCGCCACTCGTTCTTATGGCCCCCTGCCGTTAATCGCCGTAAAATTGCCGCGTCATTATGGCCCCCTGCGCGGATTGTCTGCGTTGGGCGTTGCGTACTCGTCATATGGCCCAGATTAATCGCCGCGGTTCTTGTTTTACCTGCGGTTAATAATCGCCCGTTTGACGTTGCGCCGCTGTTTCTCTTAACCTGCGCGTTCTTCGCCCGCTGGCGTTGCGCTGTTCTCATGGCCCCTGCTGCGTTGTACGTGACGATTGCGCCACTCTGTTCTTATGGCCCCCCTGCGCGTTAACCAGCAGCATCGCCCGTGTTAAAGTTGCGCCGCACTCATTCTTATCATCGCCTCTGCGCCTTAATAATAATCATGCCCGTGGAGTTGCCGCCACTCATTCTGTCATCGCCCCGTTGTGTCGCCCGTGATGAGCGATTGCGCATCACTCGTCCTTATTTACCGTTAATCGCGTGGCGATTGCCGCCCTCTTATGGCCCTGCGCGTTAATCGCGCCGTAACGGGTGCGCCACTCATTGTCGCTTCCTGCTGCACGCGTTAACCAACAATAATGCGCGCGTGGCACGTTGCGGCAACCATTTCTGGCGTTATTGTGTGGTATGCGTGGGCGTTGCATCCCGCATCATATTTTACCTTCATATTCGCCCACGTGGGCGTTGCCGCCACTCTGCCTTATTTGCTGCGCCGTTAATAAGCCCGCGTGATTGCGCATCCTCTTATATTTACGCCGTTAATCGGCCGTGCCAGGCCTTACCGCCACTCATTCTTATGTCTTCCTGCGCGTAATAATCGCCGTGGTGATTCCGCCATTCTTATAGCCTGCGCGTTAATCGCCGACGATTGCCCACTCTCTAACGCAGCCCGTGCGCCGTTAATCACCGTGAACGTTGCCGCCACTCTCGTTCTTGCTGGCCCCTGCCGCGTTAATACGCCGTGGCGATTGCACTTCACTCTATGTATCGCTTGCTCACGCCGTTCTAATAATCGCGCCACGTGGTTGCCGCCACTTTCGTCTTTATGGCCCTGCATGGATTAATAACCAACAACAACAATAATGGCCCGTGTTAAGGCGATTGCCGCCATTCTTATAATGCTGCGTTAATCGCCCGTGGGCGTTTGCCGCCACTCGACGCCCCTGCGCCGTTAGTAGCCCGTGGTGCCGCCACTTTCTTATGGCCCCACCTGCGCTAATCGCCCGTGTTGCCCGCCACTCATTCTTATATTTACTGCCGCCGTTAATAAGCCGTTAAGTGATTGCGCCACTTACTCATTCTTGTATATTTACCTGCGTGAATTAATAATAATCGCCGTGGTGATTGCCCGCCACTCGTTATATGGCTCCTGCACGCCGTTAATAATAATCGCGCGCCGTCTTATATTTTGCTGCGGTGTATCGCCCGTGGGCGATTGCCGCCACTCGTTCTTATATGGCCCCTATGCGCCGTTAATATGTGTTAAGCGTTACGCTACCTCATTGTCGCTTTTGCTGCGTTAATCGCCGTGAGCGCACGCCACTCATTCGCCCCTGCCGCGTCGCCCCGTGGTTGCACGCCCTCTCATTCTCGCTGCGCGACCCATCTCGCCCAGGCATTGCGCCCACTGTTCTTATGGCCTTTGCGTTATGTGTCGCCCGTGGCGTTGCGCCACTGTTCTTATGGCCTGCGCGTTTCGCCGTGGGCGATTGCCGCCTGCAATTTCTCGCCTCCCCTGCACGCCGTTAATGCTTAATGTGTCATACGTGCCAAGCGCGATTGCGCGCCTCGTTATCGCCTGCTGCGTTAATAATCGCCCGCGTAAACCGCCTCGGTCTGCCGTCTGCGTAAAGCGTTGCATCTCATTTCTGCTGCTGCTGCGTTATCAGCCCGTGGCGATTGCTTCTTATATGTATTTACGTATGTCAGCCGTGGCGTTGCCCCCTGCTGCGGGTGTGTGTTTGCGTGAGCGTTTGTCTGTTCATGTTGCGTGGATGTGTCATGGCGTTGCGCCGCCTCTTTATCGCTCCTGTGCGGTTAATAATGGCATTTTGCCTCATTCTTATCGCCCCTACGCCGTTAATATATCGCCCGTAAGAAATTGCATCCTGTTCTTATGGCCCTGCCGCCGTTAATGTTAATGAGCATTGCCGCCACGCATTCTTGTTGCGCCGTTAATGCGCCCGTGGCGTTCATTCTTGTTTGCCTCTGCACGCGTTATCGTCTTTGTGAACTGCCGCCACTATTCTTATATATGGCCCCCCCTGCCTTGCGTTAATGTGGTGGCCCACGTGGGCGATTGCGCCACTCTTTTCTCCCTGCCGCCGTTAATAATCGCCCGTGGGCGATTGCCGCCATCGCCTACCGTTAATCGCCGCGTTCATTCTTATATTTGCCACTGCTTTGCGTTAATCGCCGTGGCGATTGCCGCCACTATTCTTATGGCCCCCTGCCCTTGGTGTCTTCGTGGGCGGTGCCGCCACTCTCGTTCTTGTCGCCTCCTGCGCGTTGTTGCGCGCATTCTTATAAGCCCTACTTGGTTCAATACAACCCGGCCGATTGCCGCGCTTGCTCGTGCTGGCCCGCCGTTAATCGCCGTGAAACGCGTTGCCGCCGCCGATGTCACTGCCGTTAATCGCCGTGTCCTCTGCTGCTTTGTCGCCCGTGGCGCGTTGCCGCCACTGTTCTTCGCATTTGCGCATTATGTCTGTTTGCCGCCACTCTCTTATGGCCCCCCCCCTGCGCCGTTAATCCCGTGAGGCGATTGCGCCACTCATTCTTATGGCCCCCTGCGCGTTAATGCATGCGTTTGCGCCACTCTTGTAGCCCCCTGCCGCGCCCGTTGGTGTCGCCGTGAGCACGTTGCATAACGCACTTTCATTCTTATAGCTTCTACGCCGTCAAACGTTGCCACATTCTTATATTTACGCCGTTATGTGTCGTAACCGTGAAAACGTTACGCCACATTCTTATGGACCCCCTGCACGTTAATACTTGCATCCTCATTCTTAGCAACCCCCCCTGCATATTCCTTCGTGAGCGTTGCCGCCACTTTCATTCTTATGGCCCCCATTACTGCAATTATTATGTGTGCTTCCTTCAATTCTTTATAGCCCCCCCTACACGCCGTGTGTACATGTGCCTCTTCTTATAGCCCCCCTACCTGCCAATATTACGTAGTGTTACACTCCCCCTCTCTTATGTGCTCCCTGTCGCCTTTACGTTGCCTTCATTCTTATGGCCCCCTGCCGGAATTAATCGCCGTGAGCGATTGCGCCCACTCGTGCTGCTGGCCCCCCTGCGCCCGTTAATGCGCCCGTGGCGTTACGCCCCTTCATTCTTGCTTAGCTACGCGTTAATCGCCCGTGAGCGTTGCCGCCACTTTCATTCTTGCTTGGCTCCTGCATGGTGTCGCCGTGGCAAAACGTTACGCCACTGTTCTTCCCCTTGGCCCCCTGCGCGTTGTCGCCCGTGGCGCCCGCACTCGTTATGGCCCCCCCCCTGCCGCCGTTAATCGCCCGTGGGGCGATTGCCGCCACTCATTCTTATCGCCCCCTGCGCGTTAATGCGCCCGTAAAGCGTTACGCCACTGCTTATGTCGCCCCTGCCGTTAATCCGCGGTGCCGCCCTCATTCTTATCGCCCTGCCGCCGTTAATCGCCCGTGAAACGTTGCCGCCACTCATTCTTATGGCTACTTGGTGTCGCCGTGAGCGATGCCGCCATTCTTATGGCCGCCTGCCGCCGTTAATCGCCGTGGGCGATTGCCGCCCTTTCATTCTTATGTCGCTCCTGCGCGTTAATGGCAATGGCCGTAAAGCGGTGCAGCCACTCGTTATCGCCCCTGCCGCCGTTGTGCCAGGCGTTGCCCCACTGATGCCCCCCTGCCGCGTTTAATGCCTTGTCAGCGATTGCCTTTCTGGCTTCCTGCGGTTAATCGCACCGTGGCGTTGCGCCTGGCTGTATGGCCCCCTGCGCGTTAATGACGATAAGCCGTGGGCGTTGCGGCATTCTCTTATATTTACTGCTGCCGTTAATTGCCGGCGTTGCGCCACTCATTCTTATGGCCCCCTGCGCGTTAATAGCCCGTGGGCGTTGCCGCCACTTCATTCTTGTTTACCTGCCGTCTCGCCGTGGCGTTGCCTTACTCATTCTTGCTCGCCCCTGCCGCGTTAATCGCCGTGGTGGGTGCCTTCTTCATAACCCTGCCGTGGCGTTGCGCATCACTCGTTCTTATGTGGCCCCCTGCCGTTAAATCGCCGTGGTGCGCCACTTTCATTCGCGCAATTTGCGTTAATCGCCGTGAGCGATGCCTGGCTGCGCCAGCCTCACGCCGTTGTCGCCGTGAAGCGTTGCGCCACTATTCTTATAGCCCCTGCGCGTTAATTGCCCGGCCAGGCGCGCCACTCGTTCTTTGCCGCCGTTAATGCGTGGCGTTGCACTCTTCATTCTTATCGCCTGCACGCGCGTTAATGTCGCCGTGAGCCCCTTATACTCATTCTTATGGCCCCCTGCATGCGTTATTGGCCAATCGCCCACGTGGTTGCGCCACTCGCGCACCGTTAATGCCGTGGCGTTGCGCCACTGTTTATCGCCGCCCGTTGGCAATCTTGCGTGAGCATTGCCCGCAACTTCCTTGTCGCCCCGCCGTTAATCGCCCGTGCGGGCGTTGCCACTCGTTCTTGCCGTACCTGCACTTGGGTGTGTGTCGCCGTAGGCGTTGCCGCATATTCTTGTGCCTCACGCGTTAATGCGCCCGTGGGCGTTGCCGCCACTTCGATGTCGCCCCTGCCTGCGGATTAACCAACATCAGCCGTAAGCGATTGCCTTTTCATTCTTATATTTACCGTTAATCGCCAGCCAAGCGTTTATACTCATTCTTATGTATCACGGGTACTATCTCGCCCGTAAGGCGTTGCCGCCACTCATTCTTATGGCCCCCCTGCCGCGTTAATGTCGCCCGTGGCGTTGCGCCACTCATTCTTATGGCCCCTCTGCACGCCGTTAATCGCCCGTAAGGCGATTGCCGCCACTCGTTCTTATGGCCCCCTGCCTTTTAATCGCCCGTGAAGCCGGATTGCGCCACTCATTCTTGTATTTGCGGGTTAATAAGCCCGTGGCGATTGCCGCCGCTCATTCTTATGGCCTCCTCCCGTTAATCGCCCGTGGGCGATTGCGCCAATGTATATTTTGTCGTCGCCGTGGGCGGTGCGCCACTCATTCTTACGCGCTGCCGCGTTAATCGCCCGTAAGGCGATTGCGCCACTCATTCTTATGGCCCCCCTGCGCCGTTAATAGCCGTGCCAGGTTGCGCCACTCATTCTTATGGCTCCTGCTGCGTTAATCGCCCGTGTTAAGGCGTTGCCGCCACTCATTCTTATATGGCACCTGCGCCTTCGTTGTAATCGCCCGTAAAACGTTGCATACTCATTATAGCCCCCTGCGCGCGTTAATCGCCCGTGGCGATTGCGCCACTCATTCTTATGGCCCTGCCTTGATGTCGCCGTGAGGCGATTGCGCCACTCATTCTTATGCGCTTGCGCCGTTAATCGCCCGTGGCGTTACGCCACTCATTCTTATGGCCCCCTGCGCCGTTAATCACCGTATTGGTACGCGCCACTTTCGTGCCATAGCCTCCCCCTGCGTTAATTGCTCCCGTGAGGCGTTGCCGCCACTTTCATTCCCCTTGTCCCCTGCCCCCGTTAATCGCCCGTAAGCGGTTGCGCCACTCATTCTTATCCTCACTGCGCGTTAATGCGCCGTGAGCGATTGCCGCCACTCATTCTTATCGCTTCCCCTGCCGTTAATCGCCCGTAAGGCGATTGCCGCCACTCGTTCTTATGGCCCCCCTGCTGGTTAATCGCCGGATGGTTTGCGCCCTCATTCTTATATTTTGCCTTGCGTTAATCGCCACGTGGCGTTGCCGCCACTCATTCTTATGGCCCCCTGCCGCCGTTAATCGCCAGTAAGGCGTTGCGCCACTCATTCTTATAGCTCCCCTGCGCCGTTGTCGCCCGTGGGCGTTTCCGCCCACTCATTCTTATGGCCCCCTGCGCCGTTAATCGCCGTGGGCGATTGCCGCCACTCATTCTTATGGCCTCCTGCGCGTTATCGCCCGTAAAGCGTTGCGCCACTCATTCTTATGGCCCCCCTGCTGCCGTTATCGCCCGTGAAGCGTTGCCGCCTATTCTTATGGCCTTCCTGCGCCGTTGTCGCCCGTGGCGTTGCGCCACTATTCTTATGGCCCCCTGCCGTTGTTGTCGCCCGTGGCGTTGCGCCACTCATTCTTATGGCCCCTGCACGCCGTTAATCGCCCGTGGCGTTGCCGCCACTCATTCTTATGGCCCCCTGCGCGTTAATCGCCCGTGGCGATTGCCGCCACTCATTCTTTGGCCCCCCTGCCTTGGTGTCGCCCGTGGGCGTTGCCGCCGCATTCTTATGGCCTCCTGCCGCCGTTAATCGCGTGAGCGTTGCGCCACTCATTCTTATATGCCCCCCCTGCCTGTTTATCGCCGTGGGGCGATTGCCGCCCTTTCATTCTTATGGCCCCCCCCTGCCGCGGTTGTCGCCCGTGGGCCGTTGCCGCCACTCATTCTTATGGCCTCCCTGCGCGTTAATCGCCCGTGGGCGTTGCCGCCACTCATTCTTGTAGCTCCTGACGCCGTTAATACGCCGTAAGGCGTTGCCGCCCTTTCATTCTTATGGCCCCCTGCCGCCGTTAATCGCCCGTAGGCGTTGCCGCCACTCATTCTTATAGCCTCCCTGCGCCGTTAATCGCCCGTGGCGTTGCCGGCACTCATTCTTATGGCCTCCCTGCCGCGTAAATTGCCCGTAAAGGCGATTGCGCCACTTTCATTCTTATGGCCCCCTACGCCGTTAATCGCCCGTAGGCGTTGCGCCACTCATTCTTGTGGCCCCTGCGCGTTAATGTCCCGTGAGGCGATTGCGCCACTCGTTATTATGGCCCTACACGCTGTTGGTCGCCCGTGGTGAGTTCGCCACCGTTGCCTTATGGCCTCCCTGCGCGGATTGTGTCGCCGTGAGGGCGATTGCCGCCACTCATTCTTATGGCCCCCTGCCGCCGTGTCGCCCGTAAAGCGTTGCCTGCTATTCTTATAGCCTCCCTACTGCCGTTAATCGCCCGTAAGAGCGTTGGCGCCCACTATTCTTGCCCCCTGCCGCGTTATCGCCCGTAAGCGTTGCGCCACTCATTCTTATGGCCCCTGCGCCGTTAATAGCCCGTAAAGGCGTTGCCGCCACTTTCATTCTTATAGCCCCTGCGCCGTTAATCGCCCGTCGTTGCGCCACTCATTCTTGGCCTCCCTGCCGCCGTTGTCGCCGTAAGCGTTGCCGCCACTCATTCTTATGGCCCCCTGCCGCGTTAATCGCTCGTGAGGCGTTGCCGCCACTCATTCTTATAGCCTCTATAAGCCCCCACTGTCGCGTTGTCTGCCCATAAAGCGGTGCAGCCCACTCATTCTTATAGCCCCCTGCCGCGTTAACCAGCAATCGCCCGTAAAGCGTTGCGCCACTCATTCTTATGGCCTCACTGCCGCCGTTATTGTCGCCGTATTAAAGCGTTACGCCCACTCATTCTTATGGCCCCTGCCGTTAATACGCCCGCCGGTGCCGCCACTACATTCTTATAGCCTCCCTGCGCCGTTAGCCGCCCGTAAAGCGTTACGCCACCTCATTCTTATGGCCCCCTGCCGTTGTCGCCCGTAAGGCGTTACGCCCTTTCTTATAGCCCCCCCTGCACGCCGTTAATGCCCGTAGGCGATTGCCGCCCACTCATTCTTATACACTCCCTGCGCCGTTAATCGCCCGTGAGCGTTGCCGCCACTCATTCTTACTCGCCTCCCTGCCGCGTTTCGTCGCCCGTATTAAGGCGTTACGCCACTCATTCTTATGGCCTCCTGCCGCCGTTAATCGCCGTAAAGGCATTGCACGCCACTACATTGCCCTGCCAGCACTCCACCGCGCCGTTGTCGCCGTAAAGCATTGCACTTCATTCTGCCCCTACGCGTTAATACGCCCGTAAAGCGGTACGCCACTCATTCTGCAAAGCCCCCTGCACGCCGTTATCGCTGTAAAACATTACCGCCCACTCATTCTGCTCGCCTCCCTACGCCCGTTATTACGCCCGTAAAGCGGTACGCCACTTTCATTCTGCTCGCCCCCTGTCGCCGTTATCGCCCGCAAAGGCATTACGCCCTTTCATTCTTATAGCCCCCCCCTGCGCCGTTAATCGCCCGTAAGCGTGCGCCACTGTTCTTATAGCCCCTCCTGCCGCCGTTAATGTCGCCCACGTAAGGCGGTGCTGCCCTTTCGTCGTATGGCCCCCTGCTGCCGTTAATCGCCCGTAAGCGTTGCGCCCACTCGTTATTGGCCTCCTGCGTAGTTAATCGCCCGTAAAGGCGATTGCCCGCCCGCTTCATTCTTATAGCCCCCCTGCGCCGTTAATCGCCGTAAAACGTGCCGCCACTCATTCTTATAGCCCCCCTGCCGCGCCGTTAATCGCCGTAAAGCGTTGCCGCCCACTTTCATTCTTATAGCCCCCTGCCGCCGTTGTCGCCACGTGGGCGTTACGCCACTATTCTTATAGCCCCCCTGCCGCCGTTATTCGCCCGTAAAGCGTTACCCGCCACTCATTCTTATCGCCTCCTGCACCGTTAATCGCCGCAGGCGTTTTACACGCCACTCATTCTTGTCGCCTCCTGCGCCCGTTGTCGCCCGTAAGGCGATTGCCGCCACTTTCATTCTTATGGCCCCCCCTACGCATGGGTAATAAGCCATAAGCGTTGCCTCACTCATTCTTATGGCCTCCTGCGTGGCAATCGCCCGCTGAGCGATTGCGCCACTCATTCTTATGGCCTCCCTGCGCCGTTGTCGCCGTAAGGCGGTGCCGCCACTCATTCTTCATTCTTATGGCCCCCTGCCGTTAATCGCCCGTAAAGGCGTTGCCGCCACTCATTCTTATGGCCCCCTGCCGCCGTTAATCGCCCGTAAGGCGATTGCCGCCCTTCATTCTTATCCGCTCCTGCGCGTTAATCGCCCGTAAGGCGTTGCCGCCACTCATTCTTATGGCCTCCTGCCGCCGTTAATCGCCCGTAGGCGTTGCCGCCACTCATTCTTATGGCCCCTGCCGCCGTTAATCGCCCGTAAGGCGATTGCCGCCACTCATTCTTATGGCCCCCTGCCGCCGTTAATCGCCCGTAAGCGTTGCCGCCACTCATTCTTATGGCCTCCTGCGCCGTTAATCGCCCGTAAAGCGTGCCGCACTCATTCTTATGGCCTCCTGCGCCCGTTAATCGCCCGTAAAGCGTTGCCGCCACTCATTCTTATGGCCCCCCGCCGTTAATCGCCCGTAAGGCGTTGCCGCCACTCATTCTTATGGTCCCCCCCGTTAATCGCCCGTAAGGCGTTGCGCCACTCATTCTTATGGCCCCCCTCCGCCGTTAATCGCCCGTAAGGCGTTACCGCCACTATTCTTATGGCCCCCCTGCCTGGTTAATCGCCCGTAAGGCGATTGCGCCACTCATTCTTATGGCCCCTGCCGCCGTTAATCGCCCGTAGGCGTTGCCGCCACTCATTCTTATGGCCCCCTGCCGCCGTTAATCGCCCGTAAAGCGTTGCGCCCACTCATTCTTATGGCCTCCCTGCGCGTTAATCGCCCGTAAAGCGTTGCCGCCACTCATTCTTATGGCCTCCCTGCCGCCGTTAATCGCCCGTAAGCGTTGCGCCACTCATTCTTATGGCCTCCCTGCGCCGTTAATCGCCCGTAAGGCGATTGCGCCACTCATTCTTATGGCCCCCTGCCGCCGTTAATCGCCCGTGGGCGTTGCGCCACTCATTCTTATGGCCCCCTGGCCGCCGTTAATCGCCCGTAAGGCGATTGCCGCCACTTATTCTTATGGCCCCCCTGCCGCCGTTAATCGCCCGTAAGGCGATTGCCGCCACTCATTCTTATGGCCTCCCTGCCGCCGTTAATCGCCCGTAAGGCGATTGCCGCCACTCATTCTTATGGCCTCTCTGCCGCCGTTAATCGCCCGTAAGGCGATTGCCGCCACTCATTCTTATCGCCCCCCTGCCGCCGTAAATCGCCCATAAGGCGATTGCCGCCCCTCATTCTTATGGCCCTCCTGCCGCCGTTAATCGCCCGAAAGGCGATTGCCGCCACTCATTCTTATGGCCTCCCTACCGCCGTTAATCGCCCGTAAGGCGATTGCCGCCACTCATTCATATGGCCTCCCTACCGCCGTTAATCGCCCGTAAGGCGATTGCCGCCACTCATTCTTATGGCCCCCCTGCCGCGGTTAATCGCCCGTAAGGCGATTGCCGCCACTCATTCTTATGGCCTCCCTGCCGCCGTTAATCGCCCGTAAGGCGATTGCCGCCACTCATTCTTATGGCCTCCCTGCCGCCGTTCATCGCCCGTAAGGCGATTGCCGCCACTCATTCTTATGGCCTCCCTCCCGCCGTTAATCGCCCGTAAGGCGATTGCCGCCACTCATTCTTATGGCCTCCCTGCCGCCGTTAATCGCCCGTAAGTCGATTTCCGCCACTCATTCTTATGGCCCCCCTGCCGCCGTTAATCGCCCGTAAGGCGATTGCCGCCACTCATTCTTATGGCCCCCCTGCCGCCGTTAATCGCCCGTAAGGCGATTGCCGCCACTCATTCTTATGGCCCTCCTGCCGCCGTTATTCGCCCGTAAGGCGATTGCCACCACTCATTCTTATGGCCTCCCTGCCGCCGTTAATCGCCCGTAAGGCGATTGCTGCCACTCATTCTTATAGCCCCCCTGCGCCGTTGTCGCCGTAAGCGTTGCGCCACTCGTGCTTATAGCCCCCTGCGCGTTAATCGCCCGTAAGGCGATTGCCGCCACTCATTCTTATGGTCCCCCTGCCGCCGTTAATCGCCCGTAAGGCGATTGCCGCCACTCATTCTTATGGCCTCCCTGCCGCCGTTAATCGCCTGTAAGGCGATTGCCGCCGCTCATTCTTATCGCCCCCCTGCCGCCGTTAATCGCCCGTAAGGCGATTGCCGGCACTCATTCTTATGGCCCCCCTACCGCCGTTAATCGCCCGTAAGGCGATTGCCGCCACTCATTCTTATGGCCCCCCTGCCGCCGTTATTCGCCCGTAAGGCGATTGCCGCCACTCATTCTTATGGCCTCCCTGCTGCCGTTAATCACCCGTAAGGCGATTGCCGCCACTCATTCTTATGGCCTCCCTGCCGCCGTTAATCGCCCGTAAGGCGATTGCCGCCACTCATTCTTATCGCCTCCCTGCCGCCGTTAATCGCCCGTAAGGCGATTGCCGCCACTCATTCTTATCGCCTCCCTGCCGCCGTTAATCGCCCATAAGGCGATTGCCGCCACTCATTCTTATGGCCCCCCTGCCGCCGTTAATCGCCCGTAAGGCGATTGCCGCCCCTCATTCTTATGGCCTCCCTGCCGCCGTTAATCGCCCGTAAGGCATTGCCTTACTCATTCTTGGCCTCCTGCGCCGTTGTCGCCCGTAAGCGTGCCGCCACTCATTCTTATAGCCCCCCCCTGCCGCCGTTAATCGCCGTAAGGCATTGCCGCCTGTTCTTATAGCCCCCTGCCGCCGTTGTCGCCCGTAAAAGCGTGCACGCCCCACTCATTCTTATCGCCTCCTGCCGCCGTTGACCGCCCGTAAGCATTGCCGCCACTCATTCTTGTCGCCCCTGTCGCCGTTAATCGCCCGCCGGGCGTTGCCGCCACCATTCTTATGGCCCCCTGCCGTTAATCGCCACGAGCGTTGCATCGCATTCTTATAGCCCCCTACGCCCGTTAATAAGCCGTAAAGCGATTGCCGCTAATCATTCTTATTGCCCCCGTGCCGCTGTTAATCGCCCGTAAGGCAATTGCCGCCACTCATTCTTATTGCCCCCCTGTCGCCGTTAATCGCCCGTAAGGCGATTGCTGCCACTCATTCTTATTGCCCTCCTGCCGCCGTTAATCGCTCATAAGGCGATTGCCGCTACTCATTCTTATCGCCCTCCTGCCGCCGTTAATTGCCCGTAAGGCAATTGCTGCCACTCATTCTTATTGCCTCCCCTGCCGCCGTTAATCGCCCGTAAAGAGCGATTACACGCCACTCATTCTTATGGCCTCCCCTGCGCGTTAATGCGCCCGTGGCGTTGCCGCCCTCATTCTTATGGCCTCCCTGCCGTTAATCGCCACGTAAAGGCGATTGCCGCCACTCATTCTTATGGCCCCCCTGCCGCCGTTAATCGCCCGTAAGGCGATTGTCGCCACTCATTCTTATGGCCCCCTGCCGCCGTTAATCGCCCGTAAGGCGATTGCCGCCACTCATTCTTATCGCCTCCCTGCCGCCGTTAATCGCCCGTAAGGCGATTGCCGCCACTCATTCTTATGGTCCCTCTGCCGCTGTTAATCGCCCGTAAGGCGATTGCCGCCACTCATTCTTATGGCCCCCCTGCCGCCGTTAATCGCCCGTAAGGCGATTGCCGCCACTTATTCTTATGGACCCCCTGCCGCCGTTAATCGCCCGTAAGGCGATTGCCGCCACTCATTCTTATCGCCTCCCTGCCGCCGTTAATCGCCCGTAAGGCGATTGCCGCCACTCATTCTTATGGCCCCTCTGCCGCTGTTAATCGCCCGTAAGGCGATTGCCACCACTCATTCTTATGGCCCCCCTGCCGCCGTTAATCGCCCGTAAGGCGATTGCCGCCACTCATTCTTATGGCCCCCCTGCCGCCGTTAATCGCCCGTAAGGCGATTGCCGCCAATCATTCTTATGGCCCCCCTGCCGCCGTTAATCGCCCGTAAGGCGATTGCTGCCACTCATTCTTATGGCCTCCCTGCCGCCGTTAATCGCCCGTAAAGGCGTTGCGCCTCTCATTCTTATGGCCTCCCTGCGCGTTAATCGCCTGTAGGCGATTGCGCCACTTCATTGCCGCGGCCCCCCTGCCGCCGTTAATCGCCCGTAAGGCGATTGCCGCCACTCATTCTTATGGCCTCCCTGCCGCCGTTAATCGCCCGTAAGGCGATTGCCGCCACTCATTCTTATGGCCTCCCTGCCGCCGTTAATCGCCCATAAGGCGATTACCGCCACTCATTCTTATGGCCCCCCTGCCGCCATTAATCGCCCGTAAGGCGATTGCCGCCACTCATTCTTATCGCCTCCCTGCCGCCGTTAATCGCCCGTAAGGCGATTGGCGCCACTCATTCTTATGGCCCCCCTGCCACCGTTAATCGCCCGTAAGGCGATTGCCGCCACTCATTCTTATTGACCTCCTGCCGCTGTTAATCGCCCGTAACGCGATTGCTGCCACTCATTCTTATCGCCCCCTTGCCGCCGTTAATCGCCCGTAAGGCGATTGCCACCACTCATTCTTATTGCCCCTCTGCCGCCGTTAATCGTCCGTAAGGCGAATGCCGCCACTCATTCTTATCGCCTCACTGCGCCGTTAATCGCCCGCAAGGCGATTGCCGCCACTCATTCTTATCGCCTCCCTGCCGCCGTTAATCGCCCGTAAGGCGATTGCCGCCACTCATTCTTATCGCCCCCCCGCCGTTAATCGCCCGTAAGGCGATGCCGCCACTCATTCTTATGGCCCCCCGCCGTTAATCGCGTGAGGCGTTGCCGACTCATTCTTATGGCCCCTGCCGCCGTTAATCGCCCGTAAGGCGTTGCCGCCACTCATTCTTATGGCCTCCCTGCGCCGTTAATCGCCCGTGGCGATTGCGCCACTCATTCTTATGGCCTCCCTGCGCGTTAATCGCCCGTAAGGCGTTGCGCCACTCATTCTTATGGCCCCTGCCGCCGTTAATCGCCCGTAAGGCGTTGCCGCCACTCTTCTTATGGCCCCTGCCGCGTTAATCGCCCGTAAGCGTTGCCGCCTCATTCTTATCGCCCCCCTTGCCGCCGTTAATCGCCCATAAGGCGATTGCCACAACTCATTCTTATCGCCCCTCTGTGGCCGTTAATGGTCCATAAGGCGATTGCCGCCATTCATTCTTATCGCCCCCCTGCCGCCGTTAATCGCACGTAAGGCTATTGCCACCACTCATTCTTTTTGTCCCCCTACTGCTGTTAATCGCCCATAAGGCGATTGCCACAACTCATTCTTATCGCCCCTCTGCGGCCGTTAATGGTCCATAAGGCGATTGCCGCCATTCATTCTTATCGCCCCCCTGCCGCCAGCATCGTTCGTAAGGCGATTTCTCGCTTTACTCATTCTGTAAGTGGCCCCTGCCGCCAAAGACCGACCGGAAGGCGAGCTTGCCGCCACTCATTCTTATGGCCCCCCTGCCGCCGTTAGTCGCCCGTAAGGCGATTGTCGCCACTCATTCTTATGGCCTCCCTGCCGCCGTTAATCGCCCGTAAGGCGATTTCCGCCACTCATTCTTATGGCCCCCCTGCCGCCGTTAATCGCCCGTAAGGCGATTGCCGCCACTCATTCTTATGGCCCCTCTGCCGCCGTTAATCGCCCGTAAGGCGATTGCCGCCACTCATTCTTATGGCCTCCCTGCCGCCGTTAATCGCCCGTAAGGCGATTGCCGCCACTCATTCTTATGGCCTCCCTGCCGCCGTTAATCGCCCGTAAGGCGATTGCCGCCACTCATTCTTATGGCCCCCCTGCCGCCGTTAATCGCCCGTAAGGCGATTGCCGCCACTCATTCTTATGGCCTCCCTGCCGCCGTTAATCGCCCGTAAGGCGATTGCCGCCACTCATTCTTATGGCCTCCCTGCCGCCGTTAATCGCCCGTAAGGCGATTGCCGCCACTCATTCTTATGGCCCCCTGCTGCCGTTAATCGCCCGTAAGGCGATTGCCGCCACTCATTCTTATGGCCCCCCTGCCGCCGTTAATCGCCCGTAAGGCGATTGCCGCCACTCATTCTTATCGCCTCCCTGCCGCCGTTAATCGCCCGTAAGGCGATTGCCGCCACTCATTCGCATAGCCCGCTGCGCGTTAATCGCCACGTAAAGCGTTACGGTTCATTCTTATGGCCCCCTGCGCGGTTAATCGCCCGTGGGCGATTGCGCCACTCATTCTTATGGCCCCCCTGCGCGTTAATAGCCGTAAGGCGATTGCCGCCCACTCATTCTTGGCCTCCCTGCCGCGTTATTCGCCATGGCGTTGCCGCCACTCATTCTTCGCGGCCTCCCCTGCCGCCGTTAATCTCGCCGTAAGGCGTTGCCGCCGCACTCGTCTTATGGCCTCCCCTGCGTTAATCTCCCGTCAAGCGTTGCGCCGCTGGGCTGTATGGCCTCCCTGCCGCCGTTAATCGCCCGTAAGGCGATTGCCGCCACTCATTCTTATGGCCTCCCTGCCGCCGTTAATCTCCCGTAAGGCGATTGCCGCCATTCATTCTTATGGCCCCCCTGCCGCCGTTAATCGCCCGTAAGGCGATTGCCGCCACTCATTCTTATGGCCCCCTGCCGCCTTTAATCGCCCGTAAGGCGATTGCCGCCACTCATTCTTATGGCCCCCCTGCCGCCGTTAATCGCCCGTAAGGCGATTGCCGCCACTCATTCTTATGGCCCCCGTCCCGCCGTTAATCGCCCGTAAGGCGATTGCCGCCACTCATTCTTATGGTCCCCATGCCGCCGTTAATCGGCCGTAAGGCGATTGCCGCCACTCATTCTTATGGCCCCCCTGCCGCCGTTAATCGCCCGTAAGGCGATTGCCGCCACTCATTCTTATCGCCTCCCTACCGCCGTTATTTGCCCGTAAGGCGATTGCCGCCACTCATTCTTATGGCCCCCCTGCCGCCGTTAATCGCCCGTAAGGCGATTGCCGCCGCTCATTCTTATCGCCTCCCTGCCGCCGTTAATCGCCCGTAAGGCGATTGCCGCCACTCGATGTATGGCGGCCCCTGCGCGTTAATCGCCCGTAAGGCGATTGCCTCCACTCATTCTTATCGCCTCCCTGCCGCCGTTAATCGCCCGTAAGGCGATTGCCGCCACTCATTCTTATCGCCTCCCTGCCGCCGTTAATCGCCCGTAAGGCGATTGCCGCCACTCATTCTTATGGCCCCCCTGCCGCCGTTAATCGCCCGTAAGGCGATTGCCGCCACCCATTCTTATGGCCCTCCTACCGCCGTTAATCGCCCGTAAGGCGATTGCCGCCACTCATTCTTATGGCCCCCCTGCCGCCGTTAATCGCCCGTAAGGCGATTGCCGCCACTCATTCTTATGGCCCCCCTGCCGCCGTTAATCGCCCGTAAGGCGATTGCCGCCACTCATTCTTATGGCCCCCCTACCGCCGTTAATCACCCGTAAGGCGATTGCCGCCACTCATTCTTATGGCCCTCCTGCCGCCGTTAATCGCCTGTAAGGCGATTGCCGCCACTCATTCTTATAGCCTCCCTGCCCCCGTTAATCGCCCGTAAGGCGATTGCCGCCACTCATTCTTATGGCCTCCCTGCCGCCGTTAATCGCCCGTAAGGCGATTGCCACCACTCATTTTTATGGCCTCCCTGCCGCCGTTAATCGCCCGTAAGGCGATTGCCGCCACTCATTCTTATGGCCTCCCTGCCGCCGTTAATCATCGCCCGTAAAGGGTGCCGCCACTCATTCTTATGGTCCCTTGCGCCGTTAATGGCGTGCAGGCGATTGCCGCCACTCATTCTTATGGCACTCCCCTGCCGCGTTAATCGCCCGTGAGCGTTGCGCCACTCATTCTTATGGCCCCCTGCGCGTTAATCGCCCGTAAAGCGGTACGCCACTCATTCTTATGGCCTCCCTGCCGCAGGCTGTCGCCCGTAAAGAGCGTTGCCGCCACTCATTCTTATGGTCCCCTTACGCGTTAATAATCGGCGGCCAAGGCGATTGCCGCCACTCATTCTTTATAGCCTCCCTGCGCGTTAATCGCCCGCCATGGCGATTACCGCCTCGTTATCGCCCCCCTGCCGCCATTAATCGCCCGTAAGGCGATTGCCGCCACTCATTCTTATCGCCCCTCTACCGCCGTTATTCTCCAGTAAGGCGATTGCCACCACTCATTCTTATTGCCTCCCTGCCACCGTTAATCGCCCGTAAGGCGATTGCCGCCACTCATTCTTATTGCCCCCCTGCCGCCGTTAATGGCCCGTAAAGCGATTTCCGCCACTCATTCTTATTGCCCCCCTGCCACAGTTAATCGCCCGTAAGGCAATTGCCGCCACTCATTCGTATTGCCTTCCTGCCGCCATTAATCGCCCGTAAGGCGATTGCCACCCCTCATTCTTATGGCCTCCCTGCCGCCGTTAATCGCCCGTAAGGCGATTGCCGCCACTCATTCTTATGGCCTCCCTGCCGCCGTTAATCGCCGGTAAGGCGATTGCCCGCACTCATTCTTATGGCCTCACTGCCGCCGTTAATCGCCCGTAAGGCGATTGCCGCCACTCATTCTTATCGCCCCCCTGCCGCCGTTAATCGCCCGTAAGGCGATTGCCGCCACTCATTCTTATGGCCTCCCTGCCGCCGTTAATCGCCCGTAAGGCGATTGCCGCCACTCATTCTTATGGCCTCCCTGCCGCCGTTAATCGCCCGTAAGGCGATTGCCGCCACTCATTCTTATCGCCTCCCTGCCGCCGTTAATCGCCCGTAAGGCGATTGCCGCCACTCATTCTTATCGCCCCCCTGTCGCCGTTAATCGCCCATAAGGCGATTGCCGCCACTCCTTCTTATGGCCCCCCTGCCGCCGTTAATCTCCCGTAAGGCGATTGCCGCCACTCATTCTTATGGCCCTCCTGCCGCCGTTAATCGCCCATAAGGCGATTGCCGCCACTCATTCTTATGGCCCTCCTGCCGCCGTTAATCGCCCGTAAGGCGATTGCCGCCACTCATTCTTATGGCCCCCCTGCCGCCGCTAATCGCCCGTAAGGCGATTGCCGCCACTCATTCTTATCGCCTCCCTGCCGCCGTTAATCGCCCGTAAGGCGATTGCCGCCACTCATTCTTATCGCCTACCTGCCGCCGTTAATCGCCCGTAAGGCGATTGCCGCCACTCATTCTTATTTATGGCCCCCCTGCCGCCGTTAATCGCCCGTAAGGCGATTGCCGCCACTCATTCTTATGGCCTCCCTGCCGCCGTAAATCGGCCGTAAGGCGATTGCCGCCACTCATTCTTATGGCCTCCCTGCCGCCGTTAATCGCCCGTAAGGCGATTGCCGCCACTCATTCTTATCGCCCCCCTGCCGCCGTTAATCGCCCGTAAGGCGATTGCCGCCACTCATTCTTATGGCCTCCCTGCCGCCGTTAATCGCCCGTAAGGCGATTGCCGCCACTCATTCTTATGGCCCCCCTGCCGCCGTTAATCGCCCGTAAGGCGATTGCCGCCACTCATTCTTATGGCCCCCCTGCCGCCGTTAATCGCCCGTAAGGCGATTGCCGCCACTCATTCTTATGGCCCCCCTGCCGCCGTTAATCGCCCGTAAGGCGATTGCCGCCACTCATTCTTATGGCCTCCCTGCCGCCGTTAATCGCCCGTAAGGCGATTGCCGCCACTCATTCTTATGGCCTCCCTGCCGCCGTTAATCGCCCGTAAGGCGATTGCCGCCACTCATTCTTATGGCCTCCCTGCCGCCGTTAATCGCCCGTAAGGCGATTGCCGCCACTCATTCTTATGGCCTCCCTGCCGCCGTTAATCGCCCGTAAGGCGATTGCCGCCACTCATTCTTATGGCCCCCCTGCCGCCGTTAATCGCCCGTAAGGCGATTGCCGCCACTCATTCTTATGGCCTCCCTGCCGCCGTTAATCGCCCGTAAGGCGATTGCCGCCACTCATTCTTATGGCCTCCCTGCCGCCGTTAATCGCCCGTAAGGCGATTGCCGCCACTCATTCTTATGGCCTCCCTGCCGCCGTTAATCGCCCGTAAGGCGATTGCCGCCACTCATTCTTATCGCCCCCCTGCCGCCGTTAATCGCCCGTAAGGCGATTGCCGCCACTCATTCTTATGGCCCCCTGCCGCCGTTAATCGCCCGTAAGGCGATTGCCGCCACTCATTCTTATGGCCCCCCTGCCGCCGTTAATCGCCCGTAAGGCGATTGCCGCCACTCATTCTTATGGCCTCCCTGCCGCCGTTAATCGCCCGTAAGGCGATTGCCGCCACTCATTCTTATCGCCTCCCTGCCGCCGTTAATCGCCCGTAAGGCGATTGCCGCCACTCATTCTTATGGCCTCCCTGCCGCCGTTAATCGCCCGTAAGGCGATTGCCGCCACTCATTCTTATGGCCTCCCTGCCGCCGTTAATCGCCCATAAGGCGATTACCGCCACTCATTCTTATGGCCCCCCTGCCGCCATTAATCGCCCGTAAGGCGATTGCCGCCACTCATTCTTATCGCCTCCCTGCCGCCGTTAATCGCCCGTAAGGCGATTGGCGCCACTCATTCTTATGGCCCCCCTGCCACCGTTAATCGCCCGTAAGGCGATTGCCGCCACTCATTCTTATCGCTCCCTGCCGCGTTAATCGCCCGTAGGCGTTGGCGCCACTATTCTTATGGCCCCCTGCCGTTAATCGCCCGTAAGGCGTTGCCGCCACTCATTCTTATGGCCCCCTGCGCCGTTAATCGCCCGTAAAGGCGATTGCCGCACTCATTCTTGCCCCCTCTGCGTTAATCGCCCGTAAGGCGTTGCCTCCACTCATTCTTATGGCCTCCTGCCGCCGTTAATCGCCCGTAAGGCGTTGCCGCCACTCATTCGCCCCCCTGCCGCCGTTAATCGCCCGTAAGGCGTTGCCGCCACTCATTCTTATGGCACCCTGCCGCCGCCGTTAATCGCCCGTAAGGCGTTGCCGCCACTCATTCTTATCGCCTCCTGCCGCGTTAATCGCCCGTAAGGCGTTGCGCCACTCATTCTTATGGCCTCTGCGCGCTGTTAATCGCCCGTAAGCGTTGCCGCCACTCATTCTTATGGCCCCCTGCCGCCGTTAATCGCCCGTAAGGCGTTGCCGCCACTCATTCTTATCGCCCCTGCCGTTAATGCCGTAAGGCGTTGCCGCCACTCATTCTTATGGCCTCCTGCGCCGTTAATCGCCCGTAAGGCGATTTCCGCCACTCATTCTTATGGCCCCCCTGCCGCCGTTAATCGCCCGTGGTGCCGCCACTCATTCTTATGGCCCCTGCCGCCGTTAATCGCCCGTAAGCGTTGCGCCACTCATTCTTATGGCCCCCTGCCGCGTTAATCGCCCGTAGGCGTTGCCGCCACTCATTCTTATGGCCCCCTGCCGCCGTTAATCGCCCGTAAGGCGTTGCCGCCACTCATTCTTATGGCCCCCTGCTGCCGTTATCGCCCGTGGCGTTGCCGCCACTCATTCTTATGGCCCCCTGCCGCCGTTAATCGCCCGTGGCGTTGCGCCACTCATTCTTATGGCCCCCCCGCCGTTAATCGCCCGTAAAGCGTTACCACTATTCTGCCCCTGCATGGTGTCGCCCATAAGGCGTTGCCGCCCTTTCTTGAGCCTCCCTGCGCCGTTAATCGCCCGTAAAGCGTTGCCGCCACTCATTCTTATGGCCCCCCTGCGCCCGTTAATCGCCCGTAAGGCGTTGCCGCCACTCATTCTTATGGCCCCCCCGCGTTAATCGCCCGTAGGCGTTGCGCCACTCATTCTTATCGCCTCCCTGCCGCGTTAATCGCCCGTAAGGCGTTGCCGCCACTCATTCTTATGGCCTCCTTGCGCCGTTAATCGCCCGTAAGGCGTTGCCGCCACTCATTCTTATGGCCCCCTGCGCCGTTAATCGCCCGTAGGCGTTGCGCCACTCTTCTTATTCCCCGCCGTTAATCGCCCGTAAGGCGTTGCGCCACTCATTCTTATCGCCCCCCTGCCGCGGTTATCGCCCGTAAAGCGTCACCGCCACTCATTCATATCGCCCCCCTGCGCCGTTAATCGCCCATAAGGCGTTGCGCCACTCATTCTTATGGCCCCCTGCGCCGTTAATCGCCCGTAAAGCGTTGCGCCACTCATTCTTATGGCCCCCCTGCCGCCGTTAATCGCCCGTGGCGATTGCCGCCACTCATTCTTATGGCCTCCCTGCCGCCGTTAATCGCCCGTAGGCGTTGCCGCCACTCATTCTTCGCTCCTGCCGCTGTTAATCGCCCGTAAGGCGATGCCACTCATTCTTATGGCCTGCCGCGCCGGCATTACCGCCACTTATTCTTATGGCCCCCTGCCGCCGTTAATCGCCCGTAAGGCGATTGCCGCCACTCATTCTTATCGCCTCCCTGCCGCGTTAATCGCCCGTAAGGCGTTGCACCACTCATTCTTATGGCCTCTGCGCTGTTAATCGCCATGGCGTTGCCGCCACTCATTCTTATGGCCCCCCTGCGCCGTTAATCGCCCTAAGGCGTTGCCGCACTCATTCTTATGGCCCCCCCGCCGTTAATCGCCCGTAAGGCGTTGCCGCCACTCATTCTTATGGCCTCCCTGCCGCCGTTAATCACCCGTAGGCGATTGCCGCCACTCATTCTTATGGCCTCCCTGCCGCCGTTAATCACCCGTAAAGCGTTGCCGCCACTCATTCTTAGCCCCCCTCCGCCGTTAATCGCCCGTAAGGCGTTGCTGCCACTCATTATGGCCCCCCCTGCGCCCGTTAATCGCCCGTAAGGCGTGCGCCACTCATTCTTTTGGCCCCCTGCCGTTAATCGCCCGTAAAGGCGTTGCCGCCACTCATTCTTATCGCCTCCTGCCGCCGTTAATCGCCCGTGGCGTTGCCGCCACTCATTCTTATCGCCCACCTGCCGCCGTTAATCGCCCGTGGGCGATTGCCCCCACTCATTCTTATGGCCCCCTGCGCGTTAATCGCCCGTAGGCGATTGCGCCACTCATTCTTATGGCCCCCCTGCGCCGTTAATCGCCCGTAAGGCGATTGCGCATCCTATTCTTATGGCCCCTGCCGCCGTTAATCGCCCGTAAAGGCGTTGCGCCACTCATTCTTATCGCCTCCCTGCCGCGTTAATCGCCCGCCAAGGCGATTGCCGCCACTCATTCTTATGGCCCTCTGCCACTGTTAATCGCCCGTAAAGGCGTTGCCGCCACTCATTCTTATGGCCCCCTGCGCGTTAATCGCCCGTAAGGCGTTGCCGCCACTCATTCTTATCGCCCCCCTCCGCCGTTTCGCCCGTAGGCGATCACCGCCACTCATTCTTATCGCCCCCTGCCGCGTTAATCGGCCGTGAGCGATTGCCGCCACTCATTCTTATGGCCCCCTGCCGCCGTTAATCGCCCGTAAGGCGTTGCCGCCACTCATTCTTATGGCCCCCTGCCGCCGTTAATCGCCCGTAAGGCGATTGCCGCCACTCATTCGGCCTCCCTGCCGCCGTTAATCACCCGTAAGGCGATTGCGCCACTCATTCTTATGGCCTCCCCTGCCGCCGTTATCGCCCGTAAGCGTTGCGCCACTCATTCTTATGGCCCCCCTGCCGCCGTTAATCGCCCGTAGGCCATTGCCGCCACTTATTCTTATGGCCCCCCTGCGCGTTAATCGCCCGTAAGGCGTTGCCGCCACTCATTCTTATCGCCTCCCTGCCGCCGTTAATCTCCCGTAAGGCGTTGCGCCACTCATTCTTATGGCCCTCTCTGCGGCTGTTAATCGCCCGTAAGGCGTTGCGCCACTCATTCTTATCGCCCCCTGCCGCCGTTAATCGCCCGTGGCGTCACCGCCACTCATTCATATCGCCCCCTGCCGCGTTAATCGCCCGTAAGGCGTTGCCGCACTCATTCTTATGGCCCCCTGCCGCCGTTTCGCCCGTAAGGCGTTGCCGCCACTCATTCTTGCCAGCCCCTGCGCGTTAATCGCCCGTAAGGCGTTGCGCCACTATTCTTATGGCCTCCCTGCCGCCGTTAATCGCCCGTAAGCGTTGCGCCACTCATTCTTATGGCCTCCCTGCCGCCGTTAATCGCCGTAAGGCGTTACCGCCATCATTCTTATGGCCTCCCTGCCGCCGTTAATCGCCCGTAGGCGTTGCCGCCATTCTTATGGCCCCCTGCCGCCGTTAATCGCCCGTAAGCGTTGCCGCCTGTTCTTATGGCCCCCCTGCCGCCGTTAATCGCCCGTGGCGTTGCCGCCACTCATTCTTATCGCCTCCTGCCGCCGTTAATCGCCCGTAAGGCGTTGCCGCCACTCATTCTTATGGCCTCCCTGCGCGTTAATCGCCCGTAAGGCGTTGCCGCCACTCATTCTTATGGTCCCTTGCGCGTTAATCGGCGGTAAAGCGTTGCCGCCACTCATTCTTATGGCCCCCCTGCCGCCGTTAATCGCCCGTAAGGCGTGCGCCACTATTCTTATGGCCCCCTGCCGCGTTAATCGCCCGTAAAGCGTTGCGCCACTCATTCTTATCGCCTCCCTGCGCCGTTAATCGCCCGTAAGGCGTTGCACTCATTCTTGGCCCCTCTGCGCTGTTAATCGCCCGTAAGGCGTTGCCGCCATTCTTATGGCCCCCTGCCGCCGTTAATCGCCCGTAAGCGTTGCGCCACTCATTCTTATGGCCCTGCGCCGGTGTCGCCCGTAAGGCGTTGCCGCCACTCATTCTTATGGCCTCCCTGCCGCCGTTAATCACCCGTAAGCGTTGCCGCCACTCATTCTTATGGCCTCCCCTGCGCCGTTAATCACCCGTAAGGCGATTGCCGCCACTCATTCTTATGGCCCCCCTGCCGCGTTAATCGCCCGTAAGGCGTTGCTGCCACTCATTCTTATGGCCCCCTGCGCCCGTTAATCGCCCGTAAGGCGTTTCGCCACTCATTCTTTTGGCCCCCCTGCCGCCGTTAATCGCCCGTAAGGCGTTGCCGCCACTCATTCTTATCGCCTCCCCTGCCGCCGTTTCGCCCGTAAGGCGTTGCCGCCACTCATTCTTATCGCCCACCTGCGCGTTAATCGCCCGTAAGGCGATTGCGCCACTCATTCTTATGGCCCCCTGCCGCCGTTAATCGCCGTAAGGCGTTGCACTCATTCTTATGCCCCCTGCGCGTTATCGCCCGTAAGGCGTTGCGCCACTCATTCTTATGGCCTCCCTGCGCCCGTTAATCGCCCGTAAAGCGTTGCGCCACTCATTCTTATGGCCCCCCTGCCGCCGTTAATCGCCCGTAAAGCGTTGCGCCACTCATTCTTATCGCCTCCCTGCCGCCGTTAATCGCCCGTAGGCGTTGCGCCCCTCATTCTTATGGCCCTCTGCCTGTTAATCGCCCGTAAGCGTTGCCCCCACTCATTCTTATGGCCCCCCTGCCCCGTTAATCGCCCGTAAAGCGTTGCGCCCACTCATTCTTATCGCCCCCTCCCGCGTTAATCGCCGTAAGCGTCACCGCCACTCATTCTTATCGCCCCCCTGCGCCGTTAATCGGCCGTAAGGCGTGCCGCCACATTCTTATGGCCCCTGCCGCGTTAATCGCCCGTGGCGTTGCCACTCATTCTTATGGCCCCCTGCCGCCGTTAATCGCCCGTAAGGCGTTGCCGCCACTCATTCTTATGGCCTCCCTGCGCCGTTAATCGCCCGTAAAGCGTGCCGCCACTCATTCTTATGGCCCCCTGCCGCCGTTAATCGCCCGTAAGGCGATTGCCGCCACTGTTCTTATGGCCCCCTGCGCCGTTAATCGCCCGTAAGGCGATGCCGCCACTCATTCTTATCGCCTCCCTGCCGCCGTTAATCGCCCGTAAAGCGTTGCCGCCACTCATTCTTATGGCCCCTCTGCGCTGTTAATCGCCCGTAAAGCGTGCCGCCACTCATTCTTATCGCCCCCTGCGCCGTTA